>NC_067195.1:34709950-35012114 GCF_000699445.3 Schistosoma haematobium | reverse complement strand
GTACAAGAGAAACAGTACAGTCTATTACCACAGGGAAAAACAAAGACATAAATAATGTACCGAGCAGTAGCTAGAGAATAGGAAAAATAAGTCAACGAAGCAAATATTGTTTTATAATGAACATCGAATTGTAATTGGTGAATAAATAAGACACAGTCATACAAGGTCAAGGAAAGTTAGTGTGGTGGTGGGCGTTTCACTTTACTATTGGTGAGTTTGTTTATCGATCGCATTTTACATTCATCTTCATTACATTTAATTAATGTCTGTCCAAATACATCGCTATGAAGTTCACATAGTTATGCTGGGTTTTTTATAAGTTCATCATCCGCTTTAAGGACAGTAGGAATGTTAGGCTGAATGCAAAGTTTCCTCTTTATAGTAGCTGTCAAAAATCAATTCTTATTTTGTGAACTTGAAATCATTTTTTCCACTTCCAATTCCTTTGTCTATCGAAAGTTTTAATTTGCTCAAATACTAACTAGATGTAGATGATACCGAAAAGTCATGTTGAACAAAGCACATTTTTCTCGGCTTCCTGAACTTATATCTGAACTTGATAGTGAAATAATCACATTGAGGAAAGTGTATTGTTTCCGTTATAATTGGAGCGATTATGACCAAACAAGTCTTGATAGTGAAATGAAAAAAATGCAGTGTATTATTAGCCTCACTGGAGGAGGAAAACTTGTCCCAACTTAGATCACTTAGTACAATTTCGACATGGTACCAGTTAGTATTTGAAAAGCTTCTGACAAGAATCCACAGAAAATTTCGTCCCAGTAGAAGTGAAAGAGCACATCCGCTCAATAAGTTGACAGGCTAAAACTTTGTTAGCGATGCCTGAAAATTCAAGACTAATATGTTGGGACGCTGCCTATGAAAATTAAGCCCATATGTCTACCTTTTTCTAGTGAGTTTATTGGCCACCTGTGTCCAACTGTTTGCTTCTGGCACTTTAATGAATTCATCAAAATGAGTAGGATCATGTGGTGAATTCCAATACACAGAGGGCATGTTGAAATAGCCTCCAACTGACTTAGCTATAGGTAGGGACGATAATTATGCTAATATTTGATTTAAATGTACACCCGCTACATGAGCAGCATTTGGCGGTCTACAAACGCAACCTGTTATGAAATGCTGATGGGAACAATCATCTACAGTGACGAGTGTAGCATGACCTAACCGTCCACAACCCTATGAGAAGAATATATTCCATGGGAAAACAGATCGCACACATAATTATACAACCTTCACCTTTGCCTGAATTTCGACCATTATGGTACATTTTGTGAATATCTACACGAAGTGTAAATCCAAAATGCCATTTGTCCACCAGGTTTCAGTAATTAAAATTCATCATAGACCAGTTAAGTGAGCTTGAGATCTAAGATAGTAGATAATGTAGGAATAAGATAAAATAACAGGACGTTTTGGAGAGATAATGAAATCGGATACATCATTAGCTCAACTAGTGAGTGGAGAATTATTTTGTTCACTGGTCAATAGGTGCGGATAAAATAACATGAATGTTGGGAGGAAATGCTAAAAATGGGTAAGGTGTTTGTTTTTAGGTAGGAAAATGGGGGTTTCACTCAGGTAGAATCTATAATCATTGGAAGGGTACACAAGAAGGCCAACATCGTAGGTTTTGTGTGCTATTGGGCATTCTATCTCCGTTGTCAGTAATTAATGAGGTTGTATGTTTCACGTCAGAAGCAAGGAATTGCCGGAGATTAGTGCTAAGTGAAGTGTTTATGTTGTGTGTAATTGTATCATGATTCAAGAAACGTTTAGGGTTTGCCCCGAAAAGCTTAAGTATAGCGAGAAAGCTTGGTGGCAGACAAGCGTTTTTGCAGGCTATAGTGACAGCATACTGTTAAACATATGCGTACGTTGTAGGATCTGCTACTGCTGAGTAGAGATGCATGTTGTGGGTTGAGAGCGTTAAAACAGTTATGGGTTATTTTAAGAGGGTTTTTTATGATTTTGTATTTCCGTAGAAAACGGTTATTACTTTCAAAAGAATTTCTACGAAGATTTCTATTAGACTAAGTGACCAGATATTTATCGGTCCGCTGGGACATTACAGTGGTATTACTGGCTTGAAAACGGAAGACAGTTGGTCGTTCGGACTCAGGATCAATAATTACAGCTGTTTAATATACAAGCTTGATCTTTGTACCGGTAGCCGTACTCAATGAGCCTTTAGTTTTAGGATAAGCAGGAGAAAGTACTTTATTGTTTGTGCAGCGGTCATCGTTGTGACTGTTGCCAAAGGATAGACTGGGTCGGTTAGTCTGCCCATTTTCGGTGGTTTGAAGTTAAATTGAGCTGGTGTCACGGATGATATTAATCTCTTTAAATAATGAAGTGCGCATAAGCAGCTACTGGTTAATAATTAGGTGATTAGCTTCTGTGGTGCCACTGAGCTGATAGAGAATGGAATAGAACACATTAGTCTGGACTTCATGTTCTCTCCGTATTATATAACAGGAGCATGACAATCTATACACTTGTAGTAGGGTATTTTTCGGCATACCTTAAGCTTTCATTGCCAGGCATATTATACATTGTGGCAACTTGTATACACTGAAGTCTTCTAAACACCTCTTCGAATATATAGTCGATTACTTTTTCACTTTCCTCATAGTTTCCAGTTCGGAATCTTCTGGAGCATTAACTAAGCATTTGTACAAAAATAAATCATGAATGGTTTTGGAATTGTTAATTTCGATACTACTTGTAGTGACTCACTTTTATCACGAGAACACGATTGGTTTGATGAAGACAATAATTATTTAAAACAATTAGTCCCTTTGATAAATTTCGATAATGCAATGAGAAGACGTAGTTTATCATAATTCTGATAAACTACGTCTTCTCATTGAATTATTTTTATTATTATAACCAATTGTACCAGTGCCTATTTAATGTGCTCTTTGTTTAACTGTGCTAAAATCATACATCATACACACTTTGATTGTGACCTCGCGCGAATTCGGTTACGTTCTGTAACCAAGCTTGTATCCAGGCACGATCTCGATATTCTTTCGATACCACGAGATCGCCAGCAAATATATCTCGACTTGGTCCATTAACTGCCTTCTGATATTTCGCTTTTGGGAGATTTTATGGATATCCTGGCACGCGTTCCTTGGTAGCGGTGTTCATAGTCAACCGCGACTCGACACCACGCGACATACAAAATTAACAATGATGGATGTTTTGGAGTTTGCGTAAGATTTTTGAAATCGGCAAGGTTGCGTATAGACAAGTGATTATCCGGCTTTCTGCCTATGTATATTTAGTTGAAGAAAGGGATATATCTCCAGGTCAAAAGTCAGGATAGGCGCCATTTAATTGTTTCACAGAACTAAATAGTTTTTGTCAGACCCTTTTACAATCTTCGGTCATTCATCAAGGTGTCAATTTTGGGTGAATCACGTAGAGTAGCAAATGATGTCGAGACACTTGATTTGTGGTTTATAGTATTTGTAACATCATCGAACTTGTGGTGGTCCCCAAACAAAAGGAGCTTACACAAAATATATTGATACACTAGGTTAACACTGATATACCAAAACGGATTAATGATTAAGAAACCTAGAGGTCTGTCCGTTAGTAAAAACAAAGGTAATGAAATACCGTTAGCAATACAAAAGGTATATTAAACAAAACAGACGCTAACAGTTACTATAGAATGAATGTTACTTGTTAACTGCCTCGTGAGGACAACGACCACAAACTGAGTTCACTTGGTTGACAGGTGTTCCTCTGCAAGTGACTGCACCAAAGACATAATGAGGAAGACTGAGTCCAATAGTATTATACAATAGTAATCCGTGCCCAAAAGTCCAACGTTGAGTGGAAAGGCCTATAATGATGTTATAATACTATTATAGTCTTCAATCAAAACGGTGGCCAATAAAACAGAAGAACAAACGGCGTAGGTATTGTTCTATATTTTAAACAACCCGGTAGTAGAAGTGTATATCATTCATCGAAACAATTATTATCGTCTTTTTAACAAGTGATACAGCAAAACAACAGATATTGTATAAAAAATGTGGTTACAAATAAAGTGTGACAAATTAGAGAAAAAATGTGGTTTCTATTTTTGTTGTTACAAAAATCACTGAATATATGTCACCATATAACTCCCCCCCTAGGGCATGCGTCGGTGGAAGTATGCCCGACGTAAAACTTTAAATGCTTTGAAGGTAGGAGAAAATTACGCAACGAAAAGGGTGAACACATATTATTTTTTTTAAAAAAAATCATGCGTGTATATATATTCAAGAACAAAATGTTTCTCTTGTAGTAAAGAGACTTTAATGTATATAAAAAGTTTAACGAGAATAACGAAGTGTATAATAATAATAATAATAGTATCATTAGTAATAACAGTAATTAAATTGAGAGTTCACCGAAGTGCAAATAAATGTATAAATTGTGTAAACAATTAGTGTTAAACTGAACGAGTCCAACGAAATTGTATATATTTGCACAATTAATAATAAACATCATATAAAACGCATACACATGTAGAGAGAAACACAATGAATTTATCAATATTAGTAGTACACAAGAATTTTTTTTAGAAAAAAAAATGCTTGCAAAAAAAATGTTATTAATAACTCTGCTAATATAGATATTTAATCACATTACAGGTAATTACAGAATAGAGATTAAGTAATTAATTCAACATAACGTTTAGGAAAATGTACATGTCTTCCTGAACGAGTTGTTTTCGTAGAAGGTAAAGTGTCGGAACTAGGATTTAAGTTTGTGGGAACTGTAACCTTAGAACCATCTGTTTTACGAAATATTGATTTCGTCGGAGTTGGTGAAGAATTATTTGGAAACACTGGGAGCTGCGCTGTGTGATCTCTGCTGTCTTTAGACGGCTTTCGGTTGTCATGTGTTTCAGATTCTATAAAAGCAGGTTTTATCCGGTCGATTGAAACTGTTTCTTTTTTTCCGTTCTTATTGATTGTGAAATATTTTGTTTGCCTCTCAACTACTTCAAATGGTCCTTCATAAGGATGTTGTAGAGGGCGTCTTACTGAGTCAACACGAACAAATACAAATTTACACGTATTTAGATGCTTGCTAACTTGCTCTTTTAAGACAACTGGCCGAGGTGCAACGGGCTTAATGTTATTCATATGGCTCATTAGTCTTTCGCAAAAAGAAGTGGGATCCGTACATACGGGTTTGCCATTATGCGTCACTAGCTGCCCCGGTAAGGTTAAATTAGCTCCATAGACGAGCTGTGCCGGAGTACATTGTAGGTCTTCTTTAATTGTGGAACGTATGCTTAATAAAATAAGAGGTAGAGATTCACTCCATCTAGAAACATCAGGTTGTACCATCAATGAGCTTTTTAGTTGCCTGTGGAATCGTTCCACTAGTCCATTCGCTGCTGGATGGTATGCTGTTGTAGTGATGTGATGGATTCCTAAAATGCGGGTGAATTCATTGAAGAGGTGAGATTGGAACTGTGAACCTCTGTCAGAAGTAACTGTAGAAGGTACACCAAAATTAGCGATCCATCTGTCGAGGAATACAGCAGCAACATTTTCCGCGGAGATATCTTTTATTGGGCATGCAATTGGCCATCTAGTGAAACGGTCCACTGCAGTAAAAATGTAAGTGAATCCATTAGATGGAGGCAGAGGACCAACTAAATCAACACGAACATGTTGAAAACGATGGTCGGGTAGACTAAATACTGACGGTGTTGTAATCGTATGTCTATGTATTTTACTGCGTTGACATTGTACACAAGTCCTGGTCCATTGTTTTATATTTGCATTCATCTTTGGCCAGACAAATCTTTCGGCAATCAGTTTTACAGTAGCACGAATCCCTGGATGGGATAGTGAGTGAAGACAATCAAAAACTCTTTTTCTGTACACTATTGGCACAAAAGGTCTGTGCGTTCCAGTAGAAGTATCACAAATGATAGTAGAGTCAGAATGCGGTATAGGAACACTTTTTAAGGACAAGCTCGAACTTTGTTTACAAGCATCAAGGTCTGGATCATCTGTCTGCAAACGTGCCATGTCTAATAAATCGATTCCTTTGGTGAAGGAAATTGCATCGACGTTGAAACGTGACAAAGTATCCGCAACAACATTTGACTCGCCTTTTATAAACTGTATGTTGGTCGAAAATTGGGAAATATAATCCAATTGTCGCATTTCTCTAGGGAATAACGGTCACTTTTCGCGTTAAAGGCATAGGTTAAAGGTTTGTGATCAGTGAGTATCACAAAGTCTCTGCCTTGCAGTAAATGGTTAAAATGTTTAACAGCTAGATAAATAGCCAATAGTTCTCTACCGAAAGTGCTATATCGAGTTTGGGTTGGTTCTAGCTTCTTTGAAAAGAAGGCAAGTGGTTTGACCTCATTATTAACTCGCTGTTGTAGTACTGCACCTACTGCTGCCTGTGATGCATCTGTACACAGAATTAGTGTTGCTTCCGGATCAGGGCTTAAGTAGGTCAGCATGGTAGTAGAAGCGATTGCTGTTTTAGCTGCAGAAAAGGCATCTTTCGCTTGGGAGGGTAATGTGAACTTTTTGACTTTACCTTTTAACACCTCCGTCAAAGGTTGTAGGATGGCTGAGCAATGTGGAATAAAGCGACGATAAAAATTTATCATCCCTAAGAAACGTCGAAGTTTATTCCATGAGTCTGGTTCTGGAAAATTCTTTATGGCTTCTATTTTTGTATCCAAAGGTTTAATTCCACGTTTGTCGATCAAGTGACCTAAAAACTCTAAACTCTCAACTCCGAAAATACATTTGGATGGGTTAATCACTATGCCATATTTCTGAAATCTTTCGAATAATTGATGTAGGTGATCAGCGTGTTCATGAATCGAACTGCTAGCTATTAAGACATCATCAATATACACGAAAACAAAATCTAGTCCTTTAGTGACCTCATCCATAAATCGTTGAAATGTTTGTGCGGCGTTCTTTAATCCAAAAGGCATTCTTAGGAATTCAAACAAACCAAATGGAGTAATGATGGCTGTTTTTGCTATGTCCTCGGATGCTACTGCAATCTGGTGGTACGCTCGCACAAGATCAATTTTAGAAAAAATTTGCTTGCCATGCAAAGTGAGAGAAAAATCATGTAAATGAGGGATTGGGTAGCGATCCGGTAATGTCAGGTTGTTCAATGATCTATAATCACCACAGGGTCGCCAATCTTGGTCTCGCTTGGGCACCATGTGGAGTGGGGATGCCCAGGGGCTACTTGACGGACGTATTATACCTAGCTGCATCATATGATCAAACTCAGCTTTTGCAACATTCAGTTTGTCTGGTGGTAATCGGCGTGGACGTGCCGAAGTTGGTTGACCTTTTGTGATGATCCGGTGTACTACAGAATGTTGGACAGTGTTTTCACTGTAGTCTGGTTTCGTTATTTTGGGAAATTTAGATAGAATGGTGGCGAATATGTCGTTCCCTGGGGTGTCAATTTTAATACTATGTATGTGGTAGTCCGACTGAATTCCCTGAATTTGAAGGTTCGTGCAGGAATCAATAAGTTTTCTTCTCTTAACGTCAACTAGTAGGTTGTAGAAACTTAGAAAATCTGCACCTAGTATAGGGTGACGGACATCCGCAATAATAAACACCCAGGTTAAATTACGTCTAATTCCCAAGTCTAATGTTAGAAATTGTTCGCCAAATGTCTTTATTTCGGTTTTATTAGCTGCCCTTAGGGTATATTTTCCACTCTTAGCAATAGGTTTATTGGCTAAGGTAACTGGGATGACACTAACTTCAGCTCCAGTATCTACTAAGAATTTGTACCCTGAAGTTTTATCAAGAACGTGGAAAAGACGAGTAGGCGCACGACCAGAAACATTTGTCGCTACCATGGTTTGGTTGACACGTTTTGGTGAGGAAAATGACTTGAAAAATTTACAAGACGTAACACATTTCCTAGCTTTGTCACCATATTTTTTATGGTACCAACATATGTTGTCGTCGTTTTTGTTTCCTTTTGAGTTATTTGGATCCTTACTCCCTCGAGAACAAGAACGAGGTCTTGTAGATGTGAAACTGGAGATTAATAATTGTAGTGCATCCAGTTTATTTTCAAGACTAGCGACAGTTCGTTCATGTTGTGCTCGTAGTTCGCCTAGTTCAGCAGTTAACGATGCTATGGTGGGAGTTTGCTTATCGTTCGAAGTTTCTAATATTGCCTGTACGTAAGGTGTTGTACCGGGTGTAACTTCTAAAATTTTATCGGCCATGTTAGCAAGACTCTCTAAATCTAATGTTTGGCTAGAGGCACAAAGAATTTGCCTAACTACTGTTGGCAAACGTTGTAGCCAAATCTCCTTGAGGAAGGCGTCATCAAATTTATATGGGCCAGCTAATTGTCTCATGTGTCGTAATAATTGAGACGGTGATTTGTCGCCTAGCTCACAATGGTGCAGTAATTGCTGTAATCTCTTTTCATCAGATAATGAGGTACGTTGAATAATTGCCTGCTTCAATTGATCATATGGATTCGGTGCAGGAATATTATCTATCAAATCTGACACCTCAGATGCAACTTCAGTGGGTAGTAATCCAAGCACAAAAGAGTATTTAGATGCCTGTGAGCGTATGTTGCGACGCTGAAATTGTACTTCTACTTGCGCAAACCAAATGCGAGGATTTAATCGGCTGAATGGGGGCACATTTATCAAATTTAGAGCATGTAGCTCTGCTGAAATGTTATCCTGGCTGATGCCTTCAGTTTCGGATGAGTACATTACGAATATAAGAAAATTTAAATACTACCAAGGGTAAAATAACGCCGTAATGTCTGTAAGTGAACTCAAAAGTAGTTGAGAGAGAAAAAAAATTTACGGGCTCACCAAACTTGTGGTCGTCCCCAAACAAAAGGAGCTTACACAAAATATATTGATACACTAGGTTAACACTGATATACCAAAACGGATTAATGATTAAGAAACCTAGAGGTCTGTCCGTTAGTAAAAACAAAGGTAATGAAATACCGTTAGCAATACAAAAGGTATATTAAACAAAACAGACGCTAACAGTTACTATAGAATGAATGTTACTTGTTAACTGCCTCGTGAGGACAACGACCACAAACTGAGTTCACTTGGTTGACAGGTGTTCCTCTGCAAGTGACTGCACCAAAGACATAATGAGGAAGACTGAGTCCAATAGTATTATACAATAGTAATCCGTGCCCAAAAGTCCAACGTTGAGTGGAAAGGCCTATAATGATGTTATAATACTATTATAGTCTTCAATCAAAACGGTGGCCAATAAAACAGAAGAACAAACGGCGTAGGTATTGTTCTATATTTTAAACAACCCGGTAGTAGAAGTGTATATCATTCATCGAAACAATTATTATCGTCTTTTTAACAAGTGATACAGCAAAACAACAGATATTGTATAAAAAATGTGGTTACAAATAAAGTGTGACAAATTAGAGAAAAAATGTGGTTTCTATTTTTGTTGTTACAAAAATCACTGAATATATGTCACCATAAACTTCATCATAACTGAAGGCCTAACTTGAAGTCCTAAAAGCTGAAGGTATGCCAAAAACAATTGCTCTGAGAATTGGAAGGATATATTAAAAGAATAAGTAGCACTTTGGGAAATTGATGGAAAGGCCTAGGAAAGGTTAGCCTGGAGACTTCTGGTCTCCAGCTTATATTTCACGACGCCCAACGGGCATAATTAGTACATAAATGCTGCTACCACGATACAGTGTGTACGTTTTGAACCCCCATACTTACATTTCAAGAAATCAACTATAACAACGTAAATACTAATTATTAGAATGCTCTAACAACCAGGGTGGAAATATCGCAGTCATCGTTTTGTATGAAAATGTAATGATCTGCTCCTTTCTCCAACTTTGAGTCTTTAATTTGTCTTTTACTTGTAATCGCTATCCATTACATGTTTTAAAATTTTTTGCGAAGTTAGCTCCAAGTCTGAAATGTCTATTTTTTATCTCAGTAATATTATATTCGTTGCCTCACGGCTTATTGGAAGTAGTATTGGAGTTACAGACGTCAAACTTGCTTCTTGATGACACTCTCGTCTCTTCTTCCTGGCATGAATAGACTGAGTTTCACTCATATATGACCACGTACTTTGAACTTTGGATTGAAAAATCGAACACAATAGTAATGGATCATTTATCACCGTATTATAGTTAAACCTGTACAAAACAGTTATGAAATTGTCTCTTTGTAGACTTATGTACTATGTTATTCACTGTACTCTAAAACATGAAGTAGATCGACCACATGACGAATAAATTTGTATAATAACAGCTAGACTCTAAAATCCTATGATATATGAACCTATGCCCCATGAAGTATAACAGGTTCAGATATAATTTAGTACTATACACTATCCACCAGTTGGGCAGAAGAACTTTCCATCGAATCTTCAACAGTTTTATTTGTCCCCATTTAGAGTGCGGAAACAGCTTTTCATCCCTCGCTGAAAAAGGATAAGGACACACACTGAAGCCTGTAAAATGAAAGCTTATTCTATTCGTCCAAAACCATTTGTTTTTTAAGTATGGTGTGGGCATTTTCAATTAGTACGTTACTTTCCGCCTCTGTATGCAGAACATAGACCTTGGGAACATTCCTTGTATGAAATGGCATTCGTTAGTAAGTGTATTTAAGCCTAATCCGGTTTTATGGAACTATAACTATCTAGATGGTACAATAAATAGATCTCGGTCTTGTGAGGAAGTACCTCTCAACACGGACCTCGGTCAATCTAATTATACCAATCTTCAAGGTTACTCAGCTAAACTTTTAGTACCTGTTAATAAACAATTTATTGACCACTTAGGTTCAAAAAATCTTTCGGGACCTCAGGGAAAGTTCAGGGGCTTCGGAAGTCACTATGAAATCTACACTTCCAAATCTCTTAATGATATACTAGACTATCAGATGCACTCAGGGAATAAGACGCATACACTTCATCGACATAAAAGTTTGTCGGGGTTGCTTTTGAACGATAATTTTTCAAGCAATGCTTCGTCGTCCGACAGTTTGAATGATGTAAACTATGAAAACGGACATTCAG
This sequence comes from Schistosoma haematobium, assembly GCF_000699445.3. Taxonomy (NCBI): domain Eukaryota; kingdom Metazoa; phylum Platyhelminthes; class Trematoda; order Strigeidida; family Schistosomatidae; genus Schistosoma; species Schistosoma haematobium. The sequence goes on along the minus strand of NC_067195.1, from coordinate 35,000,997 downwards.
ACGAAGAAAATCTTCCTGGTGCACGCAAACGTCATGGTCTCCGTGAAGTTACTGACAATTCAGATGACGTCTCAGGGAAGAGCGTGAGTCTGGTACACTCATGTAGTGATTTCAACAGTTATTGGAGTGAAAACGAGGAAGGTCATGACGTCAGGAATAGTGACGATTCTGCTGTGAATAGTGTGCTAGACGGTGTAACCAAACTTCATGTTAATGAAAAAGAAAATAACTCGTTACCGCAGGAAGGTACCGATGCTGCAGACATAGATTTTGACGTTGATGCTGATCAGGACAAAACAAATCCAGCGTACATACCACGAGGTGGGAGGTACTATATGCATGACCATCGTACACTAGAAGAAGACGTTGTAGTGGTTAAAAAGCGAGAAAGTAACCGACGATGGCAGCATGACAAATTTAATTATTATGATCAAGCCCCAAGGTCTACAGAGGAAATCATATGGAGGTATGGGTACGATATTCGTAAAGAAAACATATGTCCGTTTGCAAATAAGTCTGATCCTAATGATGGAAGTAACGTCCCTACGACAACCTCCACCCCCTGCGAGACTAATGAGCCATACCATTCTTCACATCAACCGAGTCAAGTAACCAGTACCAAAGTGCGAAACAGTGTGTTGTGCGGTAACGAAAGTCAAAAGCGTTCTGCTAGAACCCAAGGAAAAACCATCACATACTCTAGCATCAAGTATAATGGTTATAGTCGCTTTACAAAGAGCGACTGCCATGGACGCAATTTCTCCACACGGAAAGATTCAGTTACGGATGAGTTTCAAACTCAAGCTTCTTCAAGGCCCATAAAAGAGGATTCTGTATCTGAAACTAATGCGCATCGCAGTCATCCTACTCCGACCCTTGATATGAAGTCTGCTTATTCAACTAACACACATGATTCATATTGTAAACATCAACAGGGTTTAAACCATTCATATTACACATCCAGCTCCAATCTTTCCAGACGTAATAGGGAAGACTCGTCAAAGCCCCCAGTCTCAAACTATCAGTATGTCAGTAAGAAACAGGCCATTAACTTCGCTCCAGTAAACACAAAAATCAGAAGAGTTTACAAACCTCAAGTAATAAAACACTCAAGTCACATCCGCGAACAAGTAAAACGTGGAGAAAGAGTTCCGAAACGGTATTCTACTGTCCGACAAAATGTATCTAACATTGATTCATCTACCGATAAAAAAACACCATTGCGGCTTCCATCTCCTGTACACACTGAAGAGTCGTGTGGTTCTGTTGACGTTAAGGACTTAGTGGTTACAAAGTTAAGCACCCCAGGGAATGTAGATGAGGTTACTCAACTACATAAATCTGCAGCGGACTGTAAAGACGTAATTGCAACTCAAGATCAGGTTTGCACTAAAATCACTGGTATCAACACGTTTAGTCAACAAAAAGCGAACTCTCAACCAGTCAGTATCAGTGTGCATCCAGTTTCTCTAACAGATTTCCAGCCCTCCATAGAATATAGCAGACGTATTCCTACTGAATATTCATCTGTCAATCCACATTTACAAACTATATATTGCCCAGATATATTTCAGCATGATCCACGCTATCAACCTCCAAGCACTATGATGTCAAACTACGTACTACCTAATGCTCATCAAGCTCAGATACATCGTTTATATGGAAATGGAATTCAAAATATGAATTTACCAGTGCCAGTAGCCACGACTCTTTGTTTTGATCATGTGCCATGTGGAGTCACAAGTAAGTTCCCTTCAATATGCTTAGTTATTTATTTTGGAATTTATCCGGGTAATTATTAATTAAAATTCCACTTTGTAATAAACGTAGCTTGGAGCTAACAGAAACACTTCCTACAAATCATTTACATGACATTTCACCAGTATTTTGTAACTTCTTACTAGGTACTGCATTGTATATGTCAATAAACGTAGACTGAAGCATAAGACAGTTGCCCACTAGATGCATACTACTGAATATACCTAATGGATTATCTTACCGAAGTTCAGATGACGATCTGACACTACTAATTTTGGTTTCCACATAGTTTGTTTATCAAACTATGATTCTTGGGGAGGGAAGCTACCATGTGAAGATTTCATTTCAATAAAGATTTGATGAATACGTGATGAAGCGTGTCAAACTAAATACGTACTCAGTTACAAAGTCATAGCAACTACAGAGCCAACACTGCTAAGAACCACAAGCACAATTTGTGATGCTAATATGTACCACAACTTCATTCTTGTAATACCAAGTTTTGTTATTTTTTGAAAGGTGGATCTAAATATTCCATATATACGAACTCAGATATTACAAGTGTACTGCAAAAAAATGGTATAAGCTTACTCAAAGTTACACTATAGAACTCTATATTTTTGTTAGTAAGTTTGTATCCAACACAGTTTCATAACGTGCATTGAAAACGTTAGTGTTTATTAGTCGGTTTTCCCTTTCTAGTTGATCGTTTTAGTTTATGTAAAACTTGTGATCGGAGCTGGCTTTATGATAAACTGGGTGAATTTTGAAAGATTGGAAATCTCCTATTGACGATGATGTTTTTAAGTAGTAGGTGATTAGAGCCGGGTTTTGGAAAATATATGATTATTAGATAGAGAGGGTAAAGACAAGCGCTATGGTAATTTGTTGCTAAACCGGTTGTAATTATGATATCCACTTTAGCTGCAAAGAAAAAGTAACATTCCTAGCTTTCCACACGATTTTTTGATTAACACCACATATACTGTCATAATAAGCTCATTAAAATATTATACCGTAAGCCTAACAAAGTGTTAAATGATTTAAGGTTACAAAATTTCTGGTATTGTCAAGTTCTGGATAGCAATAACTGGAGACCTATACGATATTTATCTTCATCAAATTTCATAAATTCTAACCAGTGAGTAAATAATGCGTAAAATGTATATCATTATTTTACAAAATACCTTTAATATTTCCAGATGACCCTAGTCAAACATACGTGATGCACTTAGGTATGACTGCGGTGGAGCCTCATTGGAATAGCGAGGAAAAACCAGTGTTCAACCGAAGATTCCCGAAGAAACCATTGGAAGTTATTGATCCTCGTGACGGAACAAGAGTTAATAAAGTTGCCCTTTCTGAAACGCAGTAGCATGACTCAAATCGTGTTAATTTTATATACAAATTTTCAATGTGCATGTATATTTATCATGTCTTGCCTTGAAAAGTTAGTAAATAATAACTAATCTTTATGCAAATCCCAAACTGTAGATATAACTTTCCCAGTTATTATTTCTGTAACTAAATGTTCCAAGCTTTGTGCTTTTCTAAATTACTCCCAGTGTAGCCACGATTGCGAGCTATTTTTTGAATATTTCAATCAAATAAAAATTATAAGCGTTTTACTTACTTGATAAATCTGAAGTACGTTTAGGCTGGGTCACTACGAAAATATTACAACCGTTAAATTTATTCACAATACTTTACTTGTAGATGTTCTGCTTAGACTAAAAATATTTTATGTGATTCATATGTTAGCGAACCTGCTTTGACCTAGTGAAGATTACTGTAGAGTACAAGTAAAGCTAACCCTGTCATGTTAAGCAAAACCGTTTGTCGCTATAGAAATGCTGTTGTGACAAAACAGGTCTTAAACTGGCTGATATGGTTTTCTACATGTAAGACATGGTAGTCAAGCCCTGTTTCTCTGTTCGTAAAACGATTGAGGCGCGCTTATCTGGTCAAACGTACTAAGTGATGGCTCGTAAAATCCCATTCGTTTAAAGCTTGTTGGCATTAACCAGATTTCGAACTCCTAATCATGCTGTTTTTAGATGCTTAGTAGTTGGTAAACTGTCAATTTTCAAAAGTGGATCACCGAGTAAAAGCTTGCACCTGAGGTCACAAAAGCAAGTAGTTTTTGCGATTCTCCGTACTTATGTTTACTAAACTCTGGTGTGAGTTTGGAGAATGAGAATAGATTAAATATTTAGGGATAATCGGCAGTCGCCCTTTCACACGCTATCTTTTCATGTCAGTGAACCGCATTAATCTGATGGAGTGTAACCTTGAAAATAATTCTTAATGTACTTCTGATTTCTAATCGCAAGTGAATATTTTTCAGACCTTAATAGTTATGACCAATATAATTGGAAAATGTCGTGGTCATTAGTCCTGTATTTAAGAAGTACCGAACGACAGTGATATTGAGATATATCTGCGACTGCCTAACATGCCAATGAAACCTATTTCATGCTAAAGTGAAAGTGCAAAACCCATCAACATGTGATGACTTTCAGTCATTTGATCAAAATGAAATTGCGATCAGACTTCCTTTCGGAATACTAGTATCAACATGCTTAGTAGATACAACCACTAAATAACTCATGATTCCCAACTGTATAAGCCAAATAATAGTTTGTTATCCTTTGAGATAATTAGATCCACAAAATACCAATCTGAGAGCTGCAGTTTAGTAGGATCGACAACGTATCTGTTTAAACTGTGGACACACTCGAAGGACAGTTCTCTAAATGAATGTAAACTTTAGAGATAACAGTGTCGATAGTGTGAATTAAGCGTACTAGACCTTCAGACTATGGTGAAAGGACATAGTCTTCTTGTCCTGTATCCCTAATTAGCAACTGGATTAACGAACGTTGGTACGAACTACTGCATTTATGTTGAAACTATATGTCGGTCTGCTCAGAAAACTAAGACTAGTACTGTTGCGATCAGTACAATCCTATGACTATTGAGCCATCGAAGGAATTGAATGTTTCAACTGCCACCTCTTACTATTCGCTACTTAGTATTGACGCATGCCTACTAAATGATTTCTCACGACACATTCTAGGTATGACTCACAAATCCTAGCCGATACTTTAGATGGTCGAATCTACTTTTACTGACAAATGGATACCGCTCAGGTGATGTGTTCCCAAACTTAATCTGGAGAATTTCTTAGGTGATCAAATTAGTTTAGATAACTAGTTAATAGATATTGCAAGGTATTATTACACTGGTGACTTGAATCCGTCGAATTATTTGTCAATGTAGTTTTCCCGTGAGATAATAAAGTTGGCTTCTACAAACTTTCTCCACCTGTAGCGCAGATAAGGTGTGTTTATTAAGGAGCATGAATGCTAGACAGAAGTCCAATTCGCACTGCTCTACGGCTATAAATCGAGGTTCATAAGAAAGAACTGTGTGTTCGCAGAGTTTGATTAACGGCACCTTTGAACCGTTGGTCACAGATAGTAGAATGACCGAGTCGGTAGTGCTATGGTCAAGCAAGAAGTACTAGGTAAAATGGTACGACCATTATTGAGGCTTTAGAACTTTATTGATCAAGGTGTCTAGGACGTATTACATATATCTAGCTAGAGCTTACTCGGAAGCAAACTACCTACTCGCATAGAAAGTATGAAGGGGGTCAAGTTAAGAGATGATATTATTTCATCAATTGAATGTTGGTGCTAACCATGTCAGTTGCGGACATGCGGTTTGGAGTCTGTACATTAGTCATAATCGGTAGTACGATCTAAAGTCGGTTACTCCGGTAGTTATACTCAAGCCTTGCTTCTCTTTAAATCTCAAGTTTATTACGGCTCCATATTTTTATTCTTCGGTTTAAGTTGTCTTTGAAGTATACTTTTTGGTTAGTGATTAGCTTACTCATGTACGGGGTCTAATTTACTTATTCGAAACGCAAAACACTTCTGCAAGACTAACAGGATATTGAACCTGCGATCACCGTGGGGGTCAAGTAAACCTATCAAATGGTGCGAGCCAGAGTAGCTTATGCCGATCTGTGCCGTTTTCGGTTCAAACGTGACGCTGCTAATTTGACTATAAAAGACTGAATATACGTGTCGGTGAGAACGGTTCTGCTATCTTGTAGAGCTGAGAATGTTTAGGGACTGTGCATGATTATCTCTGCCTCTGAAGAATTGGTAACATCCGGTAATCCTGGCGGTTCTGTAATATGTTTGGGTACACTTGGTGTCACCATCTTGAAAAACCGGCTTTAGCAGTTCAAACATGGTTTACTAGTATCGTTCAATCGGCTTCCACAAGGCCCATTATTTCCCGATGCTGGCCAAGTAAAAAAAGAAGGATCGACCAGCGCTGTGGTATGATAGATAGGTGTCTACGACGGGCACATCGGTTCATCACTTCTTGGCTGGGTTTTTAGAGATTGTGGAACTCAGCGGTTTAAGAAGCCATTAGATATGGCTGTGGACGGAAGCGATCATACTGGGTTTTTCCTAAATTCTTCGTAAAACGTTACTTGAATTTCTTTAATGGAGCATCGATTTTGACTGCATTGTATCTTTTACTGAACACTTTTCTTGTTCATTTATTTTCTGAGACCACTTACTTTTTTCATTCCTCCACAATATTATCATTTCACTAGTCTAGCACTTTTTGATATCTCATTGTGCCAGTTTATATTTGCTGTGAATGAGTAAATCATTGGCTTGTGAGTGACATACAAAACTTATATATCCACATTCCTCTTGTTCCAAACTGCTCCTAATCACGTTTCATATTTTGTACGTAAACATGACCAGATAACCCTCATTTAATGATTTTTGTGCTACGTTTTTACATCAGTTCATTTTAGGGCTTTTGTCAAGAATTCAATGTCGCCAGCTGTTATAGTATCACTGTACATCACTAGTTGATCAGGTTTTGAATCATCCTCTTAATCAGAGATGTATTTATCATAGCACAGAAAAATTGAGCTCCACAACACATTGGGTTTGACATTATTTTACCTCCTAAGCTCCCTGTTCTATGAATTTCCTCCTCCATTTTGGTAATGTGCAGTGAGCCAGCTGGGACTGATAAACACTCCTACCAGGTTTTACGGTGAATTAGATGGATTATTTACTCCATAAAACGTCGTATTAACACCAAACTCACCGTGTTAATACAACCGATAAGCTGGGAGACCAAACAATTACCTAGTTCGATTGCTATTTGTGTCTCCCCTAACAGATATAATAAACAAGTCTTTGAAAAGTTTTAAGGAATCCCCGTTTGAGATTCCCAATCATTATTTTCCACGCCATCTATTATAGTAAGTTATCAGTTTTAAAAGTGCTCCTAGTAACTGAAGTTAGACGATGGATTATAATTTAGGAACTACGTGACCTAGGCTCTGTTACTATTTGGCGTGAACTTATTTAATTTTCCTAAGCAACGAAAAGATCCACAATGATGATGAATTATCAAACGGTCTGAATTTTACCTATTACGACTAGCTTGATTTGACGTTAGAAACTGTATTTAGGGTCTAAGAGTCACCACTTAATTGGTAAAGAAGTGGAAAATAATCTGAAACCAGTAAAGCTCCTTGAGACTTCCTACCACTTGTAACAACCAACTTTTGATAAAGTTACTGACGTGTTATTTTTACTCAGATTCCAGTTAAATAATGTTTTGGAGGTCACATTCCTTAAAAAACCTCAGAGGTTGCCAATTATCAATGATAACACCCGGAGTATACTTTCAACTTCCGAAAGTCACGTTGTACATATAACAAAAATGTGCATACTATGAATACAATTAAGTTAGGAATAATAATCATATCACTATAAAGTAACACCTGAAAATAGATCATTATAGAGAGCTTTACTGATAATATATGAAGTGAAAAACATTTACAAAAGATGTATTTTTCGGAAAATGTCAACGTTTTTTGAATCCATATTTTTTACGTTCATAAAACAGATCAGTTTTCGCACTTCCTAAATTGACGATTTTAGGGCACCCATCTCTCTAAGTAAAAATATCTAATTAAAGAGAATCGAGAAACACTCACATCCTTTTCCAGACACGTGCACTGTCGACAGTAATAAGCGTCCGAAACCCCTGGACCACCACATATAACACAACGTCCTTGATATGATCCGTAATTACACTCGTCACATATGCGAACAAGAGTACACGGGCGAACATAAGAATCACAAATAACGCACTTCCCATCACACTTTTCACACAGACGACCGATAGCTTTGTTAAGGATAGTAGTGAAATTCAACAGTCTTACCAACACCTGGTTGTTTCCTGCAGAAAATAAGGTCTGGATGATGCTTTGCCATAATTTAAACTTGTGACTATAATTGTAGTATCGCTTTTGTGTCCTAAAAAATCAATAGTAAAGTTATATTAAGCATTAGATAAGAAAACTAACTTAAGCATATTCAATGACCATCAAGTAAAATTGAACCATAATGAACGAAACACATTAATTTACAAAGCCCAAAAATAAACATTTCAAGACGTATTTTATTGGATTGCTGTGAATCAGTCAGTCACAACGTAGAACCTGTACGTACGTACATCGGTTCACGTCATACCCCGTTAAAAGAGGGATGTTATCAGGTCAAATCCTAGAATGGTAGATGTAGTAACAGTATCCGTGGTAATTAGGAAAGATAAGTCATCGAAGATGCGACACGAAAAGAAAATATAAATTAGTGAGATAAAAACACAGAGACTTATGAGCAATTTAGAATTTCAGGATCTGAGGAAAGATAAAGAATGGATGCACCTGAGCCGTTACAAACTATTTTCAGCCATGTTATTCAAAGTCTCTAACCATTGGCTACGATAGTCACACGGACCCCAACAAGGTAGTGCGTACCTATTAACATGACTGTCAGTGGCTTCATGGAGTGATGCCATGTTTTACTTTGGCAGTCCCTAACTTTCTTCCAGCCTACTCCTGCACCCAAAGACATAACCCTCGATGTAGGCGGTGGTTGGGCATAAGTAACACCTCAGTTGGAGATTTACCACCTCAACAATCGACTACTCATCATAGCTGAGTACTCTACTCCTAATCTAGGCTTACTCCATGCTCCGAAAATACACAAACGATACTTCGTAGACGCTTATGATCGAATACCAGTAACGTATGAGTGTCCTCTACTCTTCATGACCATGTTTCACATTCATAAAGTACAATGAAGAGAACTTCTGGACAGTAAACTCTCCCTTTGGTTGGAGGAGGGGTATCTCGCCTACACAAATTGGCAAAAGCCAATCGAGCCTTCTGAATCCGTGCTGAGGTTTCTTCAGACACCAAACCATCAGTAGTGATGATACTACTAATATAAGTGGAGCGGTCGATGCGTTCGACTACTCCACTCCCCATCACTAATTCAAGCGATGACGCCATCCAATGCTGAAGTAATATCTTATATTCACAGTGACTGAGGACATTTAGGATAAATGTATCAATGATGGTCGCATTCTTATGCAATTTGTGTAAACGCGGATTATATACTGGTAGCTACTATTAAGTCGGAACTAGTTAATACCGATTGGTATAAGATGTCAAACATGGTGATCAAGTTAAAATAACCTGCTAAGACATAAAACAATTTCAGTCAGTCAGTCAGCTACAACGTAGGACCAGGCACATATGTGCATCGGTCCAGGTTGCCATACCGCATCAGCACAACAAGATGAACACCGGATTCATAGCAGTGGTTAGGTCAAAGGTAGTAATATATAAGAGAAAGATTGCATATAGAGATATAGTACAAGAAGAAAGAAATGGTTCGTAGAAAGAAAGATATGAGGCGATTTTAATCTCTTAGTTTAAGGGAAGACAGGGAGTGTATACACCGACGCCATTGTGATCGATTCTGAGCCATGTCACCAAGAGTCTCCAACCATTGGTTACGGTAGTCACGCGGACCCCAACCAAGTAGTCTGCATCTACCAACATGGCTCAGACTAGAAGTTAGTGACTTCAAGCACTGATGCCACGTTTTGGTTTGGCCGCCCCTAACTTTCTTCCAACCATTTCCAATACCGGATAGCATTGCACGTCGTGGTAATCGGTGTTCAGGCATACGTAACACGTGGCCCAACCATCTCAGTCGATGAAGATTCATAACCCCATCAACAGATTTACCATCATTCCCTAATACCCTGCGTCTAACCTCACTATTACTTACCCGGTGATCCCAGCAGACGCCAGCAATATTTCTAAGGCATCTGTGGTCAAATACTAATAGCTTACGAGTGTCTTCTACTCTTAATGGCCATGTTTCGCTGCCGTAAATTAAAACAGAACGGACTGCCGCGCAGTATACTCGTCCTTTTATTGATAGACGGATATCTCGCCTTCGCCATAGGTGACGTAAGTTGGCAAAAGCCAATAGAGCTTTTCGAATCCGTGCTGAGATTTCGTCCGATACCAACCCATTAGGGCTGATCAGACTTCCAAGATAAGTGAAGTTGTCAACGCGTTCGACTACTTCACTCCCTATCCTTAGTTCAGGTGTTAACGCAGACCAGTCCTGAAGCAATAACTTGCATTTAGAGGGAGAGAAGCGCATTCCGAACATCCTGGCATTGTTGCTCAGTACTACCAGAAGACTCTGGATTTTGTCAGCGTCTTCACCAAACAGGACTATGTCATCTGCGTATTCTAAGTCGATAAGTGGACCTCCTGGTAGGAGATCAATACCCGAGAATTCAGTAGACGAGAAAGTTATTTCCATCAATAAGTCTATGATGAAGTTAAACAAAAATGGAGAAAGTGGACAGCCTTGACGGACACCACTTGAGGTTGCAAAAGTAGATGACAGTTCGCCATAAGCTCTGACTCGACTAGTAGTGTTCGAGTAAAGAGCCTTTACAAGGTTTATGTACTTCTGGGGTACGCCTTTCAATGACAGACACTGCCACAGAATCTCGCGGTCTACAGAGTCAAATGCTGCTTTTAAGTCGAGAAAGACCACCATTGTCGGACGCCGATAAGTATGCCTGTGTTCTAGAATCTGACGAATGGTGAATATGTGGTCGATGCAGCCACGACCAGGTCTGAAGCCAGCCTGATTTTCTCGTGTTTGCAGTTCACGAGTCCTAGTTAGGCGTCTGATAATTATCGAGGCTAGTATTTTAGATACTATATTAGTTAAACTAATCCCTCTGTGGTTGTCACAGGATGATTTTGACCCTTTCTTATATATTGGGACGATAAGTGATTGTGACCAGTTAGATGGAATAACGTCTAACTCCCAGATTTTAGCTAAAATATTAGTCAACCTAATCGCTAAAATTGGACCACCATCCTTAAAGACCTCTGGAGCCAATCCATCTGGACCAGCTGCCCTTCCTCGTTTCAGATTAACTATAGCCTTTTGGACTTCAGCAAGAGTTTGGGGACCTACTTCAATGTTCCATTCACACTGTCTGGGAATGGAGGGTAGTTGTAGAGTAGCTGAAGGCCAGCTGAACTGTTCTCTGAAATGTTCCGCCCATCGTTCTAAACGTCTGGACTGGGAGCAGATGAGTGTGTCGTCTTTTTCCGATATATTCTCACTTACACTTGACTTATTAATTCCAGTTTCTTTTATTAGTCTGTAAAGCTGTCTTGTGTTCCCTATAGTCGCCGCCTTTTCCATCTCTTTTGCTTTCGTTGCCCACCACTGCTCACGGTCGTTTCTTAGACTTTTTCTTAACCTAGACCTGATTTGTTGTCGCTCTTCCTCATGTTCGGAACCTGATGGGACGAGTTTGCGAGAATCCATCAGTGTGATAGACTTTGAAGAAATCCACTGGTTCTTTGAAACTCTGTGGTTTAAGTCGCTAATAGATGTCACTGCTGCTTGTATATCTTTCCAAGCAACATCTGGGTCAGCCTCGTCTTCAGAACTACCTAATCGTGACCTCAGTTGTTCCTGGAACCTACTTTTGGTTTCCTCACTACTCAGTTCGGTCCTAATAGGTCTTTTTAATGTGGCTTTTTTGCGTCCAGTGAGGCGCAAGCAGATGCATGCCCGTATTAGGGCGTGGTCGGAGTCCAAGCAGGTACTCCAGAATGAGCGACAATTTTCTACCGATCCTCTCCAACGATGACTGATGGCAATATGGTCTATTTGAGTCCATCGTTGGCTTGGTGCAGGCGGTCGCCACGTTAGACGATGTCTCTCCTCATGCTTAAAATTTGTGTTTGCTAAAAATAAGCGATTGTCTGAGCATAGTTGCAGCAGACGATCACCATTATCTGTTCGCTGTGCCGGAATACTAAAATATCCACCTAAATGCCTTTCTGTTTGGTTTAAGCTACCTATCTGAGCATTAAAGTCACCCCCTATGAGTACTATGTCTGAGCGTTTAGCTTTCTAAAGAAGTTCAGAAAGCTTTCTGTAAAATTCATCTTTCACTTCATCCGGGCTGCAGTCAGTAGGAGCGTAGGCAGAAACGACAAAATGGCAATTACGTGTGTCCCTATCCTTCCGAATTCTTACGGAGCCGTTTAGCCGAACAGCACATAGACGACTGTTGACGGGGATCCACTCTAGCAGTGCTTATTCTGCCCTCATGCTTAGTGCTGTCTCCACACCTGCCAGTCCACGAGAACTGACCATCGGGTCACCAGATACACGGAGGGTGTATCTTGCTGGCTCTCGGTTTTCCCGAGGTGAGGTCAAGTGAATGACCACACTGGAATCCTGTATGCGTGTTTTAGAGACACAGCATACATCAATGGAAAGAGACTCTAGGGTTTTAGCCAAGGAAGCCTGCTGACCGATTTGACATAGAGTGCGTACGTTGAAAGCTCCAATGTGTAGTTTGGAGCGAGGTTTCAGTAGACCTGGGACAGAGTTTTGAGCACTAGAATCGTTGGCTATGGTGACACTTGAGGAGGAACCTGAAAGAGGAAGTTTAGAGGTGAAAGTCGATGTAGGGGGAATAATGAGAGTTGAAGAGGGAGGTTGATTATGAATACAGTGGTCTTGGGTGCTGTAAGAGGTATGAGGGCGGTTATCACTTCCCGGTTGCTCACACCGTGGAAGGGTTCTTCTGGAGGTACCTGAAAAGGAAATTGGATTAGAGGCGGTCTCAGTGACCCGAGAGCGTGACCGCAGTGCCCAAGGGACAACTGCTTGAGGCCGGTCGCGCACGGCCTTTTCGTGGGAGGTTTTTGACGTGTTAGCTCCGTTCTTCAAAGGGCCTTACTGCCGGAGACGGAAATCCGTGAGGTAAGGTGAGGTGCGCATTTTTAGGGTCGACCTTTTCTAACCCCACCCCTCCTTGTGGGAAGGCAGCATCGCTGTCATGCTGGTTGTCTGAAGGAAACACCTTACTGCTGTCACACCTCTAAACAGTCAGCAGTACGACTTCGCCTCCGGACCCTGGGTTTGTTGCTTTTAGTCTTACCGCTCTTCAACCGACCTGTCTGACATAGTAGGACCTTGAGGAACGGTTGTTCCAGCCAGTATAGCTCGGTTGCTTCATTACGATAGGCAAGCCCGACCACCACGTCAAGGTAGCAACAACGGTTGGGATATAAACTCAGAAAAATTTATCTGGAAGTAATAAATTAAATTGTCTCAATAAACGCATAGTTACTGATAATCAGTAGTACACATTACGGGATATTGCACTCTGCAAACTATTTTGTTTATCAATCCCGATGCTCGTCTGAACCATACTCACCTTTATCCAATGATCTCCCGGCAAGAAACTGCTAGATATATGCCTTATTACATATATATAGACCGTCTTAAATATTAGTCCGAAATGGCTCTTATCAATGATGTCACCACTACGGAATTTGAGTCGACAGCTACATCTCTGTGCTAATGTGGTATGGCAACTCCAACTGATGTACGTACGTACGTACGAAGTTCTACGTTGTTACTGACTGATGTCAATGGTGGGACCTGAGATTGTACGTCGTTCGAGAGATAAATCGACAAATTCAGCTGCCCATCAACGACCAGGATTGACTATGAACTATATTGTAGATGAGATATTCTGTACTTAAGAATAAGTCCTAGGTGACCCACTATTTTAAACAAACACCTACAACATTAAAGAGGAAGAATGCATTTGTAAAATCCCAGCGAAAGAATTTGAAGTAAATCCAACATCTCGTCTGGCAATCTGGTCAAAGCTTTTTTAAGGAAAATATAATCAAACAAAATTATCGAGCATAAATAGGTACATGGTTCTCTGGTTTACTGTATCCTGAATAAGTCATTAAACCAACGTGAACAATTTTTGAAGTAGGTATTTACATTAGTGTGTAAGAGACATGTGGTGTGAAACGGTGTTAAGATAACAGATTGTGTGTATACGTAAGTGATGTGAGAAGAAATTTCATTCAACTATATATTGTCTTCGGTCTGTGTATATTAAGAAAACATATCATTTTATATATTATATGAATCAAAAATGTCACAGCATGCATTAAATGACGATAAATAAACAAGGTAAAAGACTGAATTCAAAGAGGAATGTATTTGTAATTGAAAGTTTGTGTTATTTTAATGTTCCAGTCAATTATTTAACATGTTCAGATAAGATAACTGGTTTGAACCGTTGAAGGTATTATCTTTTTTATTTTTATTTCGACACATAAATATTGGTATAAGAGGGCACCAAATATATGTGCGCCACACCATATTTGTATATGTGCGGGCTGTGATACTGCCCGGGTGCCCAGACCGAAACACGTGGTTTTCTTAGGGGACCACACCCCGAGCCTTTGACCTATAGGTCTAATCCACAAGGCAGTGGAGCATCGTGAGAAGATGCATTCCCATGGTAGCCGGTGACCAACGATTGGTTCATACGCCATTTGTTCCTGCAGGATACTGGAGCCCATGTGCAACATTGATTTGGTTTGGGGTCCTGTTAAAGCGCCGGACATTTGCTTTTCGTCCTCTCATTTTCGTAAACAACACCCTCGCCACGAGAAGGCAGTGAGTAGGACTTCCCTGGCAGAGGCCGTATACGCGTGGCCGTGTGAGAGCATTTCGAGAGGGAGGGCCCACCTCACTCTCGGCCATACCAGGGCATTTGGGGGCTATCTATTGATTAGTTAATATGATATAGATAGATAGAATTGAATGAGTTCAGGTTTACTTATTAATTATTAGTTGCCATGGGACAGCTAATTGTATTCCATCTCTCCTATTAATACTGTTTGGATTAGCCCATATATGTAGGGCTTCGGCTGTTAGTCTTTCTTTGTAAGAATTAAAGCCTTTTTGAAGGATTCTTGTGCCATTGAAATCAATTGCATGACCCGATTCTATCGAGTGTAATGCTATCGCTGATTCGTTCTCGTGTTTTTTTACCTCAACTGAAGATTTATGAATGTGCTTTAACCATAGTTTGTGTTCCTTCACCCTCACATTCAGTTGCCTTGATGTTTCACCTACATACGTTGCATTACAGTTGATTTTATAAACAAAATTCTGTTGCTCACCATTGTGTATTGGATCTTTGATTCTTACTAGTTTTGATCTTAGAGTATTGTTTGTTCGAAAGAATACTCTTAGATGTTGAAGAGTTAGGATTCTTTTGATCTCTTCTGAAATACCTTTACGATATGGGATCACCCCTGTGTTAATCCTTTCTTTTCGCATAACTCTTTTTTTAATAATAACATTTTGTCCTTCATTCTTAATTATTCTTTTAATAAAATCCTTCGGACAATCATTCATAATTAGAGTGGATACAATTAAATTCATTTCCATTTTTTATATCATTTTGTTCAGCGACAAGTTTTTTTACTCTGGTGATCAAATTTCTGGCTACTGTCACTTTGGTAGAGCGTGGATGCGCAGACTTAAAATCTAGAAATTTCCCTGAATATGTCGGCTTTCGGAAAATACTAATTTTTAAACGATCATTATACTTCCTTTCAACCAAGCAGTCTAGAAAAGGTAATTTGCGTTCAGGAGATTCCAACTCTTTAGTGAACTTGATTTTGTCATAAATGCTGTTGACACGTTGAAATAGTTCGTCTAAATCATCTCATTTTATAATGACAAAAGCGTCATCTTAACCAAATTTCTGATGGAATGGAACAAATCGAGATAGCAATTGCTTCCAGTGAATGCATGAATAAGTTAGCAACAATAGGAGAAACCGGTGATCCCATAGTTACACCTGTTTATCTGTACAAATCTCCCCGAAAGCTGAAAACAGTTGAATGTAAGCATAAAACCAAAGATCTAATAATGTCTGAGGGATCTAAAGGACAACGCTGTTTAAGTTCAGTGTCAGGATCTAAGAGGTTACATACAACATCTAAAGCTTTATTAACAGTAACATTAGTGAACAATGAGCAAACATCAAAACTTGCCATTATTTCATCCTCTTCTATGCGGATATTACGGACAATGTTTTTGAAATCATTAGAATTTTTTATTCCTTATTTTATTACGCTTTCATATGGTTTAAGAATTTTGGCCAGGTATCTAGAAAGATTATAGGTTTCTGAATTTATGTAATCAACCACAGGTCTTAGTGGGATATCTGTTTTATGTATTTTCGGTAGGCCATAAAATCTACAAGGGTTATTGCCTTTTGGATATTAAGAGAACCATAAAGATGGTCCTAGTTTGGACTTTAACTTATGTAGCATCTTGGCCGTTTCAGCTTTCAACTTATTTAAAGTGGCTCTACATTTGTTCTTCATGATTTTTTTATAGGGCCCACTGTGGAGATGTTCATTGACTTTTCTTTCACATAATTATTCCTAACAACAGTGGTGTCTCCCTTGTCTGCTTTCATAATAACAATTTTTCTGTCTTAACGTAACTGTTTTAGGGCATACGTTTCTTCTTTAGAAATATTAGGCGTACTTGGTTTTTGATTCAACAATGCAGCTCAGATTTTAAACCTCACTGAATCCGCTTGATCATCTGGAACACTGTTTAAGGCAGGTTCGATCAACGGAATAACTTCAGAGGCCGAAATTCGTGTTTTGTCCATATTGAAATTGAGACCATTTTTAAGTAGCGATAGTTCGTGTTGATTTAAATGTCTGTCAGATAGATTTACCACTATTTTGTTTATATCGAGTTCCTTGGATTTATTTCTAATCTCGTCATTGTTAGATTTCGACGAATGTTTAAACATCTGCTCAAATTTTCTTATTTTTCTTGAAAAAGCTTGGACCAGATTGCTAGGCTAAACGTTGGATTTACTTCAAATTATTTCGCTGAGATTTTACAAATACATTCTTCCTTTTTAATATCTCACATTAACTCGGCGCCCAAATATTGTGGAACTATTGTTTCAAATTTAGACGGAGTTTCTTATTTAAACACCTACAACCTACAAGTTGGTAGTATAGTAAAGTAGCTATTTCGACAACCTTAAGTACCCCACTCCGATGCCACATCGTAATGGGAAAATGTACTCCTACTTATCTTCGTGGTACGCGTTGAGATAAAAATCAGAGGTGGATGCGCGGTTGCCGAAATCGTATACGGCAGCACTCGTTTCTAGAAATTATTGCGCTATTAACCGGATCAAATTGCACGTTAACCGGTTTACAGACTCAATGCTTTTATTTAGGCCTCGTCCACCTTGATTTTACCCAGTAAATGTTTTTATTCAACCGAGATTATGATACGGCATGTAATTTTCCGTAGATCTTGATCTCCGATCCTAACCTTTAGATAGAGCCCAGTGGATACACCAAATTTCTTGAATATGAATCAAAATATCATACCATTGACACAAACAACAGGCAAGATAACATGACCATTGACCGATAAAAAGCAGGTTAAAAAAGATAATTAACTCTAAAGTGATTTATTAGGCGATACACAGTTAAATGACAACTTATCGAAGGGTACCGAGTTTTTAACCCCAAGTGAGTGAGGACTGTTAGAAACATGTATATTTATCACATCCTAACAAGTTATTTTGAAGCAACCGAAGTAAAGGGTCTTCAGAACTCGAATGTTTTAGCAAACTTGATGCTAACTTACTTAGAAAAAATCCAAGCCACTGTGTCATATTTGTCACAATATTAATACGTTTGATATGAAGTTGGTGACTAAGCTGACTTACGGATTTAGTGTTGGACGTAGAAACTTGCTATTTCTTAGGTTATTGTTTGATGTGTTGATGACTTCAACATAACCTAACTTACTTAGAATAACCTGTATCCACCTTACCTGCATTCACCTAATTCGGTTAATGATATTAAAAGGGAACAAAAAGTCATTTGGAGTTGTTTTTTCTGCAATTAATAGAATAGTTCATTTCAGCATGGCAGCATAACACACCGACTGGAGCTTATAGTAAGTTGAAGAGCAGATAGAAAAACTAATGCACACTACAATAAAGCTCTAATAATCAGACTAAGCGAAACTTAATTAAAGATAAACATAGGGTCGATGGTGGCCAAAGAAAATTACTGGGAGCAGGAATAAACAACTGAGTAACAGTGAATACCAATAGCGTAGACGTTATTTAATAACTGACAATATCACATGAAACTACCAACCTCAGATGACTGTATGTAAAGTGGAATAGAACAACGCTTCAGTGGTGAGTCCAAAGAAGTTTGTGAGCACTTGAAGGTCAAACTGTCATAAGGTGATTGGTGCGTCACATCAACAATTCATGAAGTATCGCAGACGCGGTCAAATCAAAATGTTTATGGATTTCATTTTAGTTCAGGCACACTATGTCTGATAACGTCAATCCTTCAAGTAGTTAACGTGGTGCTATCTTAATGATGCATGACAAAGGACGAGTATTCAATTATGTTATCTGGATTTACAAGTTGGGACTCGTTTGAAAGAAGTATATAACCCAATCTCCCTAATTTGGGGAAGCCACAATAGAAGACTTTGAAGTAATGGCATAAGAAACCCCGAAATCTCCCCAGGTCCATGGAAACTCCCCAAAATATTTTAGGGACATTGTTTTGATAAACCTTTGAGCGCGCTATTTAAAAAGCACAGTGGTATTTTTCCTCGCAGAGTAAATTTCTTTGTTTTGATCGTTTATTACGTATCAAGACTACTGTTTTTACTTTAATTGAATTTATTTCAGTTAAAGTATTCGACTAGAGTATCGTTTTTACCGTTCTCTCAATTAGTTTTGTCGTTGGTACTATTGAGTACCTCTTTTTCAACTGTATCTGTTAGTACTTTTGGTCCCAGCAATCTACAGCTCTTCGCTTTTTTGTTCATTGATTATTTTTTGGTTTCCGAGTATCATCGCATCTTGAAAAAGAACCCCTCCTAAATGACCGGACAGTGTAAAAACGCAGTTGCCAACGTCTGGGTTGTCGTTATCCTGTTGAAAGCGGCATGCAGTGCGACGAGTGCAAAGGCTGGTACCATGAAGTTTGCACGAACTTAACGCCTGCTGCTTTCAAACGGTTCAGTAGGAAGGGTTGTGTATGGCTTTGTCAACAGTGCTGCTCGGATGCAAACAGCTTGTTAACCGAGGCCATCTCATTGGTTGATGCTGCAAAGAAGTGTTTTAGCAAGCATAGTTGGAACGCGTCAAACAGCACTCGATCTGTTGACACGCAAATCAACGTGAAGGAAACTACTGTTAGTCCGATGATAGATGACTCACGCCCGTCAAAGAAGGAAAAGCAGTCTCCAAAAGGGTCTGTCTTAAACAAAAGCTCAAGAAAAGTAGGGTCTTCTGTTCCCCGTCTCCCAGATGGGATCCAACGGGAAACACCTAGAAGCAGCAATCGCAAGGCTCGATCGGTCGTCGACAACCCCCAAAATCCAACACTAGGTTTGACGCAACTGTTATTGCTTCTACCAGCACCGTTGACGAATGGGTACAGGTTGTAATGAAGAAAAGTAGGGATATAAAAGGGAACCCTGCCCCCGTAAAAGTAGTTGAAAAATCGAAAGCTGCTCATAGCGACAGATCAGCCGACAGAACACAAGAGCGCAGAGGAGGGGGAGTAGCTCTATTCATTAGGAATGCTATCCCATTTGTCATTATCGATAGTGTATCCCATGAGAGTGGGAGGTGTGAATTAGTTAGTCTTCGCTTGAAATGCAAGGGACAAGAGCTGCTGATTGATTTGGTCTATCGCAGTCCAAGCTGTGAGGTAAATGAAGTCCTGCTAAGCAGTCTCAATACTTGGTCCCAAAGTGGTCGAAGTCTAATCCTAGGGGACTTCAATGCACCTATAGTAGACTGGGAAATTCTGCGAACTAAATCGTCGGAGAATTCTTTCGAGCAGGAACTAGTTGATGGGGTTATCACATGTGCTCTAGTGCAACATGTGAAAGAAGCGACAAGGTACGATTCGGACACTGAATCATCCTTATTAGATCTTATACTGACTCACTATGAGGATGATGTTGCGAACCTCCATCATATGCCACCCCTAGGTAAAAGTGACCACGAAGTTTTAACTTTCGACTTCCGTATAACTGCCAGTCACGAGCACGCGTCAGTCCAGTCCAGACCCAACGTCTGGAAAGCAAACATACCAGACATCATGCACTTAGCATCGTTAATAGATTGTACAATAGACCCAGAGTCCTCCATTGAAACGGCCTGGGACGCATTTCGAAATTCATACTTAAAAGTTACCACACCTCACATCCCTTGGACTATACCAAAGGGGCCGAAAAACTCACCACCATGGCTCAGTAGGGAGGTCTGTATCCTTCTCCGTAAGAAAAGGAAAATGTGGGATAGATTTAGGTTACTGGGGACTGATGAGTCAAAATCTCAGTATCGAAAGGCTCGGAATATTTGTGCCTCGACCCTCCGTAAGTCTAGAAAATTGTACGAAGGAAAAGTTGTTAAGGAATCCATAGAATGTCCTAAACGCTTGTATTCCTATATAAACCAAAGGACAAGGCGAAAAGGAAATATTCCTGCTCTGTGGGGAGACAGTACTGCTTCATCATTAGTGGAAGACGACTTTGGTAAGGCTCAAGTGTTCTCAAACTACTTTAGCAATGTATACACCATAGAAGCACCCTTCCCATCAGCGCATACAGACCCCCCCACACATACACTGGATAGCGTGACCATTAAAGAACTCTATGCCTTTGGCCCACTAAATAAGCTTGACACAGGTAAATCCACGAGACCCGATGAATTACATCCTAGGCTACTGAAGGAATGATCTAACGTCGTTGCGAACCCTTTAAGTATATGCTTTAACCTATCCGTAACGCAGGGTCGTTTACCCAAAGACTGGAAAAACGCCATAGTAAGTCCTGTCTTCAATACAGGTACGAAACGCACACCTGAGAATTACCGCCTCGTTAGCCTAACTAGTGTGGTTGTTAAAATCTTAGAAAAGACTATTCGGAAGGAGCTGTTTAAGTATCTCGATAAAAACCGAATCCTCTCGGAGAAGCAGCACGGCTTCAGAATAGGTTATTCTTGTCTCACTAACTTATTAGTGGCTCGTGAAAGCTGGTGCGCTCTTAAGGACCAAAAGCTACCTGTAGACGTCGCCTTCATTGATTTCAGTAAACCTTTTGACAAAGTTCCGCACAACCGGCTGTTATATAAGTTAAGAAAAGTCGGGATTGGAGGCAATTTATTGATGTTGATAAATGACTTCTTAGTTGGGCGTCAACAAAGAGTAAGGGTGAACTCAAAGTTATCTAGCTGGGAAACTGTGCTTAGTGGAGTGCCTCAGGGTACAGTTTTGGGGCCAGTGCTATTCCTCTTGTATGTAAATGACCTTCCTTGTCTCCTATCATCATCGGTCTTGCTATATGCTGACGATGTCAAGATATGGAGAACGATGCGATGTAAGAGTGATACCTTAGAACTTCAAAATGACCTGAAGAAGTTATCTGAATGGTCTCAAACATGGCAGTTGCCGATAAATACTTCCAAGTGTGTTATGATGCATATCGGTCATCAAGGCACAGATACATACACGATGAATAACACTGAACTACCTGTCGTCCAGACATATAATGACTTAGTAGTCATCGTTAGCCAAGACTTAAAGACTAATGCACACTGCCGTGCAGTAGAACCTTATGGTCAATACGTACAGCTTTTAGTCATGTCGACGCCAAAACGTTTTTGACTTTGTATACAGTGTTCGTTCGTCCTAAACTTGAGTATTGCATACAAGCGGCTAGCCCCTACTTAAGAAAAGACAGTGAGCTTCTAGAAAAGGTTCAGAGAACGGCAACTAAGATGATTCCCGGAATGGCGAAGCTTCCGTATGAAGCTCGACTGGCCAAGCTGAACCTTTTCCCGTTGTCATATCGCAGAACTAGAGGCAGCCTGATTACAGATTTCAAATTGCTTAGTGCCAAATTAGCACCTGATATGCCCTCATTTTTCTTGTCTTCCAAAACAGAGAATTTACGAGGACACTCCAAAAAAGTTCATAAGCCGAGAACAAATTACTTGTCAGCTGACTATCGACTTTCCCATCGAATCATCAACGAGTAGAATTCACTACCTCAGCACGTGGTTGAGGCTCCATCCGTCGACTCTTTCAAAAGAAAGTTGGACCAACTGAGAGACCACCATTGCCAGGACTAACATAGGCCATCGAGCCCCCTGTCCTTCCCAAACTGAAACTGAAGCTTTTCCCTCCACAGTGTGGGCAACCAGGAAGTGACAACCGCTCTCATACCTCTAACAACACTCAAGACCACTGTATTCATAATCAACCTCCCTCTTCAACTCTCATTATTCCCCCTACATCGACTTTCACCTCTAAACTTCCTCTTTCAGGTTCCTCCTCAAGTGTCACCATAGCCAACGATTCTAGTGCTCAAAACTCTGTCCCAGGTCTACTGAAACCTCGCTCCAAACTACACATTGGAGCTTTCAACGTACGCACTCTATGTCAAATCGGTCAGCAGGCTTCCTTGGCTAAAACCCTAGAGTCTCTTTCCATTGATGTATGCTGTGTCTCTAAAACACGCATACAGGATTCCAGTGTGGTCATTCACTTGACCTCACCTCGGGAAAACCGAGAGCCAGCAAGATACACCCTCCGTGTATCTGGTGACCCGATGGTCAGTTCTCGTGGACTGGCAGGTGTGGAGACAGCACTAAGCATGAGGGCAGAATAAGCACTGCTAGAGTGGATCCCCGTCAACAGTCGTCTATGTGCTGTTCGGCTAAACGGCTCCGTAAGAATTCGGAAGGATAGGGACACACGTAATTGCCATTTTGTCGTTTCTGCCTACGCTCCTACTGACTGCAGCCCGGATGAAGTGAAAGATGAATTTTACAGAAAGCTTTCTGAACTTCTTTAGAAAGCTAAACGTTCAGACATAGTACTCGTGACAGGTAACCTTATGGCCCAAATAGTTAACTTAAGCCTAACAGAAAGTCATTAAGGTGGGTATTATAGTATTCCATCACAACGAACAAATAATGGTGATCGTACGCTGCTGCCGTGCTCAGACAATCTTTCAATTTTAGTGCACACAAATTTTAAGCATAAGGAGAGACACCTCTTCACGTTGTCTGTAGAGTTAGCCTGGAGTTATTAGAAGAGCTTAGGAAACAGATCCAAGCGTTCAGTCAGATGATTTATCATAACCTTAGAATCCTACTAGGTAACTTACTTCAAGCTAAACTGGCCCCTTATGCCAAAATAAAGAGACTCACTCATGACTTACAGAGAAAACCAATAATAATAAAGTAGATTATGAAAGTAACTTTGCATTAAAAATTCACTTGTGTATCCAAACACTCAATTGCTTTACGACATTTCAGATGTATAAGTAAACCTAAATTACCTCCGTTCTTTTAAATCTGCTCCTTTCATATAGTCCTATGTTTATTTGTGGCCATATTATTTGCATTCTTTCTTCAGTTTATCATAGAAAACTTGTGTAACAGTCGATCGAACAACAGAAAATAAGTCGGACTTATCAAACCTTTATTTCCCCATTACAAATGATCAAGCCTCCTCGGTAATGTGCAATGTCTGCTCGTGTGCTTGTTCTTTTTCTTTTCTTCCTCTCTTCTTCAGTATTGTTATACAACACTGAGGATGCATATGCGGAGCATATGGATCCGTCCGACGCCTCATTAATACTTCTAATATGTTACAAATAACTAGAATTTGTCAGACCGAAAGCCTATTACAGAAGTTATCTAGAGAACACTAATAGGAAGCACCAAGTGTGTTAAAATGGCATTTTTAACTTAAATTCATGAATCTACAGCAATATTCCTCATCGTAAACAACAGAGTTAATGTCTATAAAACTAACAATAATGGACTTTTTATTTTAAAGTCAACATAGAGTACGGGTTGTCCCAAAGTTGTCTAGTTGGCAAACTGCGCTTAGCTGAGTGCCTCAGGGCACAGCTTTGGGGCTAGTGTTGTTCCTTTTTTATGTAAGTGACCTTCCTCGTCTAATATCATCATCGGTCTTGCTAACTGCTGATGATGTTAAGACATGGAGAGCGATAAAAGATAAAGATGATAGTTTAGAGCTCAAAAATGACTCGGAGAAATTATCTGACTGGTTCAAAATTTGGCAGTTGCCGATAAGTGCCTTCAAGTTCATCATAGTGCATGTTGGTCACTAAAGTACAGATACATACACGGTGAATGATAGTGAGCTCCCTGTTATCCATAGATACAATCACATAGGAATCATTGTTGGCCAAGACTTAGAAACTACTCCAACTGCTGTGCGATAGGCAGACATTTCCTTGCTAACGTATATAAGCAGTTCATAGAGTTGCATGTCATTTTATTTGCTAATATTACATTGTTTTGAGAGTGTCATACGATATTCAACAATGCTAGTATAAAGGCAGCATTACAATGAACAATTACTCAAAAACAGACGCAATGTTTGCCCTAAAAAAGGACAGCACACTTGAAGAAATTTTAAACAATTCTTCTGATTATTTAAATGTCAATAGACTACTTGGTTATGCGGATACTACAAGTTCGTGTGAGCTAACACACTCAACCAACAAAGAGACCTTCAGATATGGCATATCCGCCCTGAACACAGCCACTCAAGGTCGTGGAGGCAGATTCGACCTGGTACTATTTGTTTCGATTGTCAGATTGTCTTAACATTATGTTTGTGTTATTTCTGATGCTTGTTAATCGCTTACTCAAGCTATCTCTTTTTTCTCCCAAAGGAACCCACTTACTGTTACGAACACGTCCCAGATAAGGTATCTTTAGTCTAGACGCCAACCCACCATAGGCTGTGTTGCATAAGGTTTTCACTCGTCCCGTCGTTTGACTCAATGACGGTGGGATTAATCGACACGTGGGGCTACAATCTAGATTGAAGATTCCATTTATCAATGATCGGATGGGGAATTCGGCTGGGAATTAATTTGCTATGACCTGTGAGACTTTTGATTGTCCTCGTAAATTATTCCAAAAGTCACTTTGAGTTAGAGATGGGTTAGAACATCTACATATTTTTTGTCAAAATGTGTGGGTTCCTTCAGTACATTGGGATGTATTTGACAAGTTCCCATGGTGAGACTAATTTATGGACGACCTTGAGCGACGCTAGACTGACCTTAAGAGTGTCCACCTAATATCTAGGACCAAATGAGGGTTATAAACCTGTGTAAGGAATTAAAATTATGTTTTGCAGTTGGTGATTAAGGTTAAAAATTAAATTTACGGTCCTCATCGCGAACAGACATCAGCTGTAGTGCCAAAACTCTACTTAAGCAAATGGATGAGTGAGTTTCACGTTAAAATCCGAGACCTATTATCTTATACCTGATTAGTTCGTCCATAAATCATCATTTCATCGCTACCATACTTTGCCAGTAAACTGTCCAATCTATGTATGAAAACAGACATTTTCGGCAATATAAAGTCATTAATAAATAGTGCCTCATACGCCTCCCTGGAGTTTCTTACGTTTTGCTAACTTTCGTGTATAAATTCTCTCAGGCCGTTTTCAGGAACTTTCGGTTCACGCGTTCAACCTGCTGAGCACACACATGAGTCGACGCACCAATAAATCATGCTCTAAGTGTTATCTACTTAACTAGTAAATAGCTATCATTCCATCATCCAGTTACACTGAAGAAGGCGAACTTTAGTCAAAGTTAGTGTGTGACTTCTCACTTAGTTTGTGTGTTGTGTGAAGCTTTGAATACAACTGGTGCTGAATAGTGTTTACTAGCTATGCCTCATATTAGCTTTCTTTTGTTTTCTGCCGTTTAGACTGTCCACTTTTGGCTACAAGGTCGCATACTTTGGTCCCTGGCTGAATACCTAATAACATAAACTGACACTACACCTTGAAATGCTTTCTAAGACACTTTTGAAGAGTAATCATAGTACGTTAGTTTTTTTATATACCTTGATAAAATTTTTACTACCAGCGCGTGTTTATATTTCGACAGTTTATTTCACGTTCTTATAGGTGGTTATCTTTACTCATTAGTTTGTTCGACTGACAGTTGTAAAGTCCAATTTTGAGCATAAGATCTGTATACATTTGCTATCCCTTCATATGTTTTTCGTGCCCCAACAGCTGTCGTAAACATAATATATAAACATAATGCACACGGTCATAGTTCACTGGGATCTGTGAGAATCCACAGAACTTTAAAATTGCACCCTAAATTCATGGAAAGATTAAATGAATGTTAGAAATCGCTGCAATGGCTCCGGTCTTATACTGTCTCACAAACTACAGTTTGGAACTTCTTGAATTCACTGGGACAGTCACTTTGTTTGGGATTGAATATTTGAATCTCAAAATCTTTTTATAGAAAGTGAAGCAAACTATTGAAAATGATTGTATGAATACCGCAAATTTACCTAGAACATTTGTAGTTCAAATAAACGATTTCGCAGTAGTTTACTTAAAATTAAATTCCAAGACGCTCGAATGTATTTTTGCTTGCACCTCCCTTCCCCTATATTTCACAACTCTATTTCATTATTTGTGACACATACTTACTTTGGTGCCCAGTTGTCCCGGTATCTATATCCTTACCTGTTACTCCTGGTGGGGCACAGGTCGATTACCAATAATCTCCAACCAACTCTGTTTTTAGCTCTTCGGTCCAACTGTTGTCAAGTGCTACTCGTAGTCTTGACGTCCACCCCCAGACTTCAGTGACATGTCCTTTGATCTGCCCCCTTTCCTTTCGCCTTAGAGATTTCAAGTTAGTGCTTGCTTTGTGGTGCAGTTCAGTAATTTCCGTAAAGTGCATCCTATTCGCCTCGAGCGTTTTTCTGATTTCCTCAGTTGAAAGATCGTTTCTTTACCTGGGAGTGTAGGTTATTACTGATGATCTTTGGCTAATGGGTTGAAGTATCTTATGTAGACAGTTGTTTGTATATACCTTTAATATTTTGGTTGTGATGATGGTAGTTTCATCTTCATACAATCGAACTGTTTTAACGCTATTATTTAGAATCCTAACTTCAGTCTTGAGTGACAGTTGTTTAGAGTTCTAGATATTCTTTGATTGTAACAATGCTTTGTTAATTCGTGCTTTGGCATTACTAGATCCTCCTTGTTTAGGAATGGATTTCACTAATCTCTATTACGTAGGATTTTGATCTGCTCACAAATGACAAGTACTATACGTAAACACTTCCTTGCAATCGAGGATGGGATAGATAGAAGACGTGCGTAGATCAATAGTATCTAACCAAGGACTTCTCCAAAACAATGTTGGTTCATGGTGCAATAATCGAACTAGTAATACTGAGGTCAGACATAGTTTACTAAGGAAGTGTAGACTGGTTCTTTATTGACTGAAATAGTTACAACACATGTTAAAAGTTACCTTTTTTGATTTCGATATTTTCCAGTCATAAAGTGTTAATCATTTTGTTGTTCTTATTCAGAGTGTTGGGAGATATATTTTAATACATTATTGCGGTTTTAGAAACATTTTTGTTCCTCAGGAAAAATATAATTACAAGTGGATCTGAGAAAAACAAACAAAACAACTATTCACATCCCAGTTATTTCGAGAATCCTTTAAGTTGTCCTGATTATTTTGGTCTTAAGAACTTGGTTAATGTTACGGATTTATTCCAAGCTCGTGTTCATTTGGGTCACCGATCGGCGTTACGCAATGAATACATGAAGCCATACATATACGGTTGTAGACAAGGTGTAGACATAATTGATCTACAACAGACATGTTCCTTGATGTTTGATGCACTTAATTTCGCGGCTCACATTGCCTACCGTCAAGGAATAATACTTTTTATGTACCAGAATAAACAAGTAAGTAGATCAACTCGTCTTTTGCAACTGAAGTTTTAGTTAATAACTGAAAAAATTACCATTAAGGTTGTTGTCTTAGGTAAGTTTATAAACAAATAATAATTACTATGCACTGCCAGAGGTGCAGTGCAGCTGGGATAAACGAGTGTATGGTAACATGCTGATAGAGAATGTATTGTTTTAAACGATGAAAACACTAATCTCCCCTATCCGACTGCACACGTTACTTTGACACAGTAATCTGGCTTGTCTATCTTGACTTGCGAACCGAGCTATATTACATACTTTTCCGATTAGTGAGTCTATTTAGGGCAAGAATAACAAATGTGGCAGAGCAACCTGAATTCACTATATTTCGAGCTATACTGTTTGGAACATATACCTGGGAGTTCTACACGTTGTTTGGGAAGCGGCTAAACTAGAGGCAGAAGACGCAAGGTCCGACGGTGAAGTCAGCTTTGTGCCACCATTCGTATTATTATTTCCTCATTTGTTTCCCGTCTTGTCATTTTTATTGACGTATTAACGTGCGGTAAACTGGGTCGTTGCATCCTCATCCCGAACCTTCATTTTTGGTTGCTTTATCCGTATAGGCTGATCCAAAATCTGCAGCTGAATAATTCAAGCGGTGATACTTAGAAAGTTATAGTGGTATGACCTCTGTTCTTAACATCGTACTATTACATGCTTCCGGTTTCCTATTGCAGCTTATTACTTTTTGGTTCCATGTTACTAATAGCATCCGGCTCCATGCCCATCTTTTTGTTTCGGTGTGAGTTATGGCAACTTGGACCATCATATATCCCCACAACTATATTGATTATCCACTGATTTGTACTATAGTTGAAGCCACACAGCTTACTTCGTAGCAATCTGCTCTATCGCTGCCCGCCTTAATCTTAACCTACTTTATCCTTTCATTGCCAGATGTTACCCTTAATTGAAAGGACTGCTGAAAATGTTGGCGAGTATTCTTACTGCCGCAAATGGGAAGGTGGAGTTTTCACAAACTCATCGGATGTTTTTCATGACTCTGTGAGGCTACCTGACTTAGTCCTTTTTCTCAGCACCTGTAATTCAATCTGCAGACCACATTCTGCTGTACGAGATGCGGCAAAGATGCTCATTCCAACAATTGGTGTAGTTGATACAAATTCGGACCCCAGATTGATTAGCTATCCTGTGCCCGGTAACGACGATAGCCCTACATCAGTACGTTTGTTCTGTGCGTTATTCGCTGAAGCTATTACAAGGGGCAAAAAGGCCGCTGCTCGAGACCGAATATTAAAGGAGCAGCTGGACCGCCAATCAGAGTCATCAAATCGCGTGGGAACATCAGCAATCCCCTAACAATAAATTACTTACTGCTCTATAAACTTGTATATGTACATATATTTATATATATTCGATTGATAAGTTATATCTCAAAGCCCATTTATTTTCATCCATTCAGTTCGCGGTAGTAGGTAGTTTCACAAAAATGGAAACGATCATTGTGTTCAAAATAAAAGAGCTCTCATACTTTGTCGATTTCTCATCCGTGCTAACTTTATGTAACGGTGACATTGTAAGACACATGTCTGTACAACATAATACTAATAATCACTTTAGAAATTCATCAACGCCATACTACTGAGTTCAGTTACAACTGAAAACTATATTTATCTGATCCAGTCAAAAACATTTCATCACATGTAAGAAAAACTAAGACGAACTTAGCAGCACTGAATACGATTTGATCTTTATTTAGAAAGTATATACCACTGGTTTTACGTCTACATCCAGTCACTGGACGTTTTTTTCCTTCAATAAACCTAATTTTTCGCTTCTTCCATGATTAGATTTACCATCAATCCATTGGTAATTTCACAAATATAAGCAATGCTCCGAAAACCTTATTGATCTAATCATTTTGCCCCACTCATGTCACTTCCTTTAGGTCAGGATTTACAACACCTGGGTAGCATTGTCTTTTTATAGGACAGTCGACACTGTCTACACTACAGCTAGCGTAAGTTAGTAGAAGCCAAAATGTTTTTTTAAGCCACTAACTTAACAAAGCTGTCTAGGCTTTCAGAATGATTAGTCGTGCTTAATTATTTTGCTCCCGATAATCAGACTGGGAGAGGTATGTGCGTGCATACAGATAGCATTAAGCTTATTGCATACATACAAAGCGCAAACATCTCTAAAACGTCATTGGAGAGCTTCTCACTAGCAACTGACTCTTGCTGCCTCCATATTGGTGAACGGCCGTAATGATGTGTAGTACGTTTAGGCATTCAAGTAATCAAAACCTAGTAAGCAAGCTTAGGATAAAATGACCATAAAACGTAACTGTTTGCTTTTAGTGTGTGCTAGGAAAGGAACTTTGGAATATGAATATCCGCGCGAGTTAAGCAAATGTCCGCATAAGTCATGAATTTCTATACAGAAGTGTCAATCAGTTAGTAAGAACGTAAGACTTCGTACGTACTTATATCAGTTCGAGTTGCCATACCACATCAGCACACAGATACAATGGTCGATTCAAATCTCGTAGTGGTGGAGATAGTAGTATTTGGAAAGATTAGGGTTCGAAGATGTTATTCAAGTTTAATTCAGTGAAATGAATTTGTAAAGAAAAAAAAGACATAAGGGTCCAGATTAGAATTTAGGAGAACACTAAGAGTGGATGCACCTGCGCCATTGCAAAAGATTTTGAGCCATGTCACTTAAGGTCTCTAACCATCAATTACTATCGTCTCGCGAATCCCAACCAGGTAGTCTACACCCAGCAACATGCTCAGTACACTTGTCAGTGACTTCACGGACTTGTGCCATATTTTGGTTTGGCGGCCCCTAGCTTTCTTCAAAACTACTCCTACACCATGAATCCTCGTTCGTCGGTTGGGCGTACGTAACACGTCGTTGCGATACAAAAGTGCACGACAGTACGTACCTAGTAACTAAAGTAGATTCAGTGAAACAATCATCAGTGGAACCATTGGCAGATATAGATGCCTGGCAACTATTCCAGACTTCTAACGACTGACCTTTTGTCAGCCCACATTTGGAGCCGACAAGCGTGATCCAACTTTTTATTGCTATCCGAATACTACTGTCACATTCTGTCTTTGGTCATACTCAGTGTCAACCTGAGTCATACTGGTGCGGCTAGCACGCACATCGGTACCTTGAGAACGACTTACCAATACTTTTTTATCTGCCTACCCTCGTATATACCAATTTCTGTTGTCACTAGCTTCCTAAGCTCCAACTGGTAAAGTGGAGCTTGAAGCTAAGGTCGGAAATAGTACTGACTTCTATTGGCTCTGCAACTGTATACTTCCAACCTAGCCTTCATTCTAATTATAAAACACAGCAAGCTGTGCTACTGTTATCTACCTCAAGCGTGTCAGTTTACGTGTATGGTTTATTAGACTGCAACGCTATGACTTCGGGATCATACTTGAAATGCGATCGTGGTAGAAAACGGTAAATAAGTTAACAACTAGGGTCGAAAGTAGGCTCTGAATATGGGAACATAGGAATGCAATAGTCAAGTAGTTCGACGGTAAGGATGAGTAATCTGTTAGGCAGTCTCGAAATTTCCAGTATCTTCAACACGCCCATGATGACACCTTCAGTTTAATGTTTTCGACCAAACGATGAGCATTGATCATGATCTATGGATCTTCGAATGTTGATTAAGTGGACCTGAATGGTTTAAACATTGGTATTGGTTTTCCAAAAGCAACCAGTTCATGAAAGTATGTCAGCAAAGATTCATCATTTATCTTGCATCGATTTCACAAAATAAACTATCTGTCTCAATGGAAGAACAAGAGCAGGAACCGCTAAATACTTAAGGAGTCGAGTGTGTCAGGGCAACTTTACTTTCAGTGAATTAACTCACACTTGTTACACAGGACGTTTTTCCATTTGTATGGTAAAATCAAATCACTTTGTACAAAAACAAGTTGAAAGGTGTCGAACAAACATCTCACTATGATCACAATAAAGGCAAACATTAGTAGCATGAGTAGTGATAAGATACAAACCTTAGCACCCGTCGTTGGAAGTTACGCATTGATACAAATACGTTACAAAAATCATTAAGTTAGGGACGCAACACTGGTGGATCGTGTGATTTATATTTCAAAACTTCCGTGGTTCTTGGACTTATTGTTGAGAAAGATAAGTACTCCGTCCTTCACATTGCACTGGCATCTATATCACCAGATAGTTTAGTGTGGTTGATGCTTATCTAATCGTTAAAATACTATCATCCCCATTTCACCTCCTAAACTACTATAGTCTCAGTGGTTACTCATGTTTAGAAATCAGTCTCAGCATTTCTTGGATTGTGGACTGTTATTACTGGAAGTCGCGCAGAAAACATAATTACCGATCCTAGACTGCTGACGTTTAGTCACTTCAAAATAGACGTAACAAGAAACAAAAGCTAAATGTCATTTCAGCCTGCTTTTGCACCCCAACTGGACTATGCACAGAAAAACGTGAGATCGTGATTTAATATGCGGCTCGGCTAATACATTTTGAGGTGGTTCTTTGACAATATTGGCAGCAATCATGCTTTAAGCGTACAAAGAATAACGGGTAGCAACCACATCAACTTGAGATCTCGCTATAAAAATCAAATGCATGAGATAACGCTTTACTGAATAACAGAGGATTACTCTAAACATTTGCAGGTATACAAGTTGTGAATATGCAACACGCATTCTACAAGTAGTCATCCAAAAGGTTAATACAAAAGACAAAGATTTTGGACTAAATAACACACAAAGATCAAACATCTTTTAATTCTAACTTCATAATCTACAGATCACAAATATTCAACATTGTGAATCAACCACCCCGTATGTGCAAGTATGTTATCACAAATGGCTGGAAGAAACTTAGACACATAAATGCGACCATTTTCACAGCCAGTTTTCTAGGGTTATCAATCCTGATTGGTGCCAACAACTCACCAGGTTTGCCCTCAAGGTCCATACTGTCCATTTTCTTTTGGATCTCATTAACAAATGCAGGTTTTTCACGGGGTTTGGTCAAAAGCCCGAAATATCGTGCACCAACCTATAATTAAGAAGTAATGGACGGGGTACGCGAACGTACTCTTAACGCCATTTTGAAGGGTTCGGAATTCCGCGTCGTATTTACGCTCAAGATTTGATATAATAGAACTTATGTGCTCAACACTTCAAGTATCACTGATACTTAGATTAGCCACTTCGACAAATGAGACAAATATATTCTGTGAATTACTGATTAAAGTCAAACTATATCTTGCACAATTAATAATCTGCGTTTTAGTTTGTAATCTCTTTCTCAATTATCGAAAATCGATCTTGTTTTCTTTTCAATGTTTAAGTTGAGCAACGTAAAAGACAATTCAGGCCACTGAAAAGATCTCTAACATCTTCAAATTTAGCAAACATATTCAGAAAAAAATCACAGAATTAGATATGTAGTGGCTAGTACTATGTCCAGTCCACATAGGTTATTCCAATTTCTGGACAGGTCAATGTTTTCATTCTTCTCAAGCCACATTTTGACCTTGTTGGCCATTCGCCTGTCAGTCCTGACTGTTTTTATGTGATCTTATGTGTTTTAATCACTCGGTCTATACATCACGGGTCTGTAACTTATTTTAGGTCGAACTATAATTATCCAATAACGCTTGATCAAATAGAGTTAGCACACCCACCTTCTCCACATCGTTTCATTTCGTTTCTCTGATTGTCTGTCTGGATATGCGGACGTACAAAATATACGTATTTCAAATTCATTCTCGTATTTGACATATATTATTACGTTATTGTCTAACACGAAGTGGGTCGATAATTATATACGAGGATTAGCAGCATGTATATTTCGATGACAATCATCATATGATTTAATTGGAGCCGGACACCGGTCTGTTAGGGATCCGATTTAAGAACTAATTGTACAAGATATAAGAACTCGTGTCATATAAGTTTTATGCCACTTGGCTGAAACGTATGTTCCTTTGAATAAAATTTTGGATACCTTAGAGCTTAGATATGTCGAACTGTTTGTTATCCCTCTAACTTTTAAATATGGACCAAGCAATAGTAACACAGGTGACAGTATGGGCTACTAACAGTCGTTGGGCAAAGAAAAATATTTTATTCACTAGTACTATATCCATTAAGTGCTTCGTTTTAATGTTAGAAGCCTGGAAGCAGACACTTAATGAGTAATTTTGTACTGAATTCATTATCTTCTGAATGGCTGATGAGATTCGAACTGAAAAAAAGAATATCATTTTTGCTCGAAGGATCATAGTTTAAAGCATAAAATCACTCAATGAGGAAGGGAACCACGAAATACCCAAAGTGTGAAGGACTCTAAAAGTACTTACTGTTTTCTAAAATAAGTACATTTATGTTACGTCAGTGGGGTTAAATTGAGTTCGGTCTGATCAGCAAGGATCTGGGCTAGTCGTTTGTCGAAAAGTAATTTTTCAAAATAAATATATGAATAGTTGAGAGGTGCAGTCTCACCCTGACAAAAGAGTATCTGTGAAGAATGTTGGATGACTATTTACTTTCTTTTAATATCAAGGTAACTGAAGAACTAATCAAAACAGACGGGTTACAATCGTAGATTGTACTGTCCCACCTACCGATTCAGAAGTAGCGGTGGTATGTTTTGCTAGGAATCCACACATCTGGATGGCTGAATAAATATGCTTATGATGTTTGCCAGTGACCATGGTGATTAATCAGTTGCATTTATAAATGGCAAAGTTGAAGAGCAAATTTTGGTAAGTTTTATGATTAAAATTCACGAGATTTCTTACAACAGATCCAAATAAGGTGGCGATCATAACAATATTTTCATCCCGATGAAAAGACTTACGTCATTCCTGAAAATTCATAAGGTTTCGTAAGTAATAAGAGCAATAACATCGAGCCACTTATTTACAACTAAGCTTAGGTTACCTTTTTATCAAACAATCATGCGTAACCACATTTAGTCATCTTCGGCTCAACTGTTGGAGACATCAGACAAGCTATTATAAATGCATGAAGCCTTAAAAATGTGTATTTTCATAGATCTATATGTTAATTACTGTTATAATTCTTTAATAACTCGAGTTAAAAGCATGATAGAATAATTATCTATTGAACGGCTGTATGTAATGCTAGATCTAAAAATGGATTTCTAACTGGCTAACCTACATCTTGTTCATCAACACGATAACGGTCAATAAAGTATCTAACGAATCTCTTCTGGAAAGTGCTGGCTTTACCACTCGATCATACGCAGCACTTAAAATACATAACTTTCTACACTGATCCACACTAAGAGAAAGTTGAAGCTTCCTGGTTTTTAAAGATCTTCAAACAACACATATAATATTACGGCGAATGGCATTTCATATGAAGAAAAAATGGTAGTATGGAGTTAGAAATTCTGTGTGTCTGGGCTACGCAGCCTTAATAATGTCCTCGTACTGGTCTCCCATGACCACCACGTTTTACTAAGTATTCAACGTGCAGCAATAACTACCCTCAGGACCAATACGTTTATCCTGACTGATTATCTAAATCGGGTTACTTTTTGTCCTATTATGACCAAAACCGAATAGTGATATTTTACAGCCATTATCTCTGTTGTCATAAAAGTGGCGGAAGGTAACATTAAAAGAAATTAAAGAAACTGCGAGTTAAATCACTTCAAAGGCCGTTTAAAGTAGTCTAAAAAAAGTGAAACCACCAAGTAAGAGAACGTCATGCTTAAGGTGAGTTGGAGTGAATCCAGGAGGCTCTGGCACGAATAGAAGCCCTTCTAAGAGACTCTGACGACTGTTCTTATATGGTACAAAGAAACAGATGCAAAAACTGATAAGCATTGAGAGGGAGAATTTTTAGACTAGTTCAACTCAAAATAACACCCAAGGTTTATGAATTTACATAAGCCAACCACTCCAGGTGGTTGAAGAACCTTAAGCTAACTTGAGCTCTTCCATCAAAGATATAAAAACCTAGTGGAATGCCGATCTTAGTAAGGTTTAGCTCATCATGAAAAATCTGTAGTGGAAATAAGTCCCTTAAAATATGCAGCTCTTAAAATACTTAACGTTGACCCTCAAATTGTTGGTTATAATAATTGCACCAACAATTTGATTAGAAAAACGGTGGTTTACGTATTCTTGACAATTTTAAAACTAGAATATTCAATGTAAATGTTAGGGTGCTTTGTGGACGCCGTATTACAGTGAACGACTGATGGTGGCGACACAATGCAAATGAAATTCAGGGGTGTTTACGATGAGGAATATTGCTGTGGATTCATGAATTTAAGTTAAAAATGCCATTTTAACACACTTGGTGCTTCCTATTAGTGTTCTCTAGATAACTTCTGTAATAGGCTTTCGGTCTGACAAATTCTAGTTATTTGTAACATATTAGAAGTATTAATGAGGCGTCGGACGGATCCATATGCTCCGCATATGCATCCTCAGTGTTGTATAACAATACTGAAGAAGAGAGGAAGAAAAGAAAAAGAACAAGCACACGAGCAGACATTGCACATTACCGAGGA
This sequence comes from Schistosoma haematobium, assembly GCF_000699445.3. NCBI lineage: Eukaryota > Metazoa > Platyhelminthes > Trematoda > Strigeidida > Schistosomatidae > Schistosoma > Schistosoma haematobium. Next base: position 34,964,450 of record NC_067195.1, on the reverse strand, counting down.
GGCTTGATCATTTGTAATGGGGAAATAAAGGTTTGATAAGTCCGACTTATTTTCTGTTGTTCGATCGACTGTTACACAAGTTTTCTATGATAAACTGAAGAAAGAATGCAAATAATATGGCCACAAATAAACATAGGACTATATGAAAGGAGCAGATTTAAAAGAACGGAGGTAATTTAGGTTTACTTATACATCTGAAATGTCGTAAAGCAATTGAGTGTTTGGATACACAAGTGAATTTTTAATGCAAAGTTACTTTCATAATCTACTTTATTATTATTGGTTTTCTCTGTAAGTCATGAGTGAGTCTCTTTATTTTGGCATAAGGGGCCAGTTTAGCTTGAAGTAAGTTACCTAGTAGGATTCTAAGGTTATGATAAATCATCTGACTGAACGCTTGGATCTGTTTCCTAAGCTCTTCTAATAACTCCAGGCTAACTCTACAGACAACGTGAACAGGAGAGAAAAGGTGCGCAACATGAAAACAACGCTTTACTCCAAAGGTAGTTTATGTGCGAAAAATCTAGGGTACTTATAGCATTTCGGGCGGTCTTTGACTGCTGAAATGTTATGGAACCCTACTAATCATCCAATCGGAAACGTGACTCTTTACTTTCTACACGCTTCCTAGAAACTTCCCAATCTCCCTATTTTAGGGAAAATTCTGTCCATTCTGGGGAAGCCACCATAGAAAATTCTGGAAAAATAGCACAAAATCATGAAATTTCCCCAGGTCTGGGGAAATCCTCGACGACTTTGGGCTTTCCTCCATATTTATCCAGAACGTCGAAACATTTTGGGCAAGTCCATCTGCATTCTACGAATGAACCCTAATATTTTTTCTCATTTAGTGGACATTCTGTACTACTTTCGGTTTTCCCCAATAACATGTTCGAAAAACTTCAAGATTACCTATTGTACAGAAAAGCCTAATAATAATAGCTTAATAACAAATATCCACAATTCACTACGCATCTATTCAACTTTTCTTTCGGTTAAATTAGCAAAATTAACGCAGTTTTAAAGCAATTAAACCGTAGTTGGTAACAAGAACCGGTCTGCCACTATAGATTGAAATTAATTGAGTAGGCATGTCATCAGGCTACGGCAAAGCCTGCCTGAAGGTCAGGTTGCAGCGCGCAGGGACCTATGGTATTCGGCACTGTCAAGCCCATATGAGTTATTTTTTCTCCTGGACATACTGACTTATTCATACGATTCAAGCAATATTTTGACCTTCTTTACTTATCGCTTATTAGCTCTGTCTGTTTTTACAAGCGTGTGTGTGTGTGCAGTACCTATCACATACATCACATACCTATAACCTATTTTTGTCTGACTATAAATATCAAGTAGCTCTTGAAGAAATCGGGTTGGCTTCCTTACCTTACCCGCTTTTCTTTGATCTCTTGCTTTCCATTCTGTGTATCTCTCCAGATCAAGAGTTGTACGAAACATGTGATAATAATGGTTTATTCTCAAATAACCGTTTGTTACATGAGGCATGCCAGTTTACAGGCAAGATCAAATTGTTACAAATGATACGATATCCACTGTAGTAAATTACTAAGCTGGGTTGATAATTTATAAGATATGAAATGTAAGTGGTTGTAGTCAGTATAACAGTTGGCGCTTCATGCAAATGATGGTCAAGGATAGATCCATTGAAGGTGGAAGCTTATAGAAATTGCAATCTTATATCGCTTTGGAATATCTAAGGCTTTAAGGATGGTGCAGGTTGAAGTCACCCGTTCCATATCTCTAGGGGGCTGAGAGAAGGAGCAAGTAAAAGAAAGGACGAGAGGCAGAGTAACCAATATTCACGAAAGAATGTTTGAGGTATGATTACCCAGTCTAATTTCCTTTTATTAGAGTATTTACTAAGCAAGAGCATTCTAATAGGTCAAAGAAAATAAGTGTAAACGAGGTATGAATGAACATACAACTGACAAATGGAGGAGATTCAGAAAGGAGCTGAGAGTATGGGATTATGTGTAGTTATGAAATAAAGTGCTAAAAACAGTATTGTGATACACAATTGGCTATCTTCCTTTCTTTTATCTAAGCTATTGGAGCCCTTTTCATTTTTTCGTATTATTATTATTTCTTTTTAGGTATCATAGGGTCTTGAGTAGGCTTCGTATATTAGTGAATCGTCTAGTTTGCTTGTAATACGATTACTGGGTAGGAAGTGAAGCCAATTCAACGTTTGTAACACAATTTAATGAGGTATTTTGCATGATAAATCAGCATTAATACCTTAAGTTCGTGACATCCCACTAAGCCATAGTTAAAGAATTTTTATTATGGGTTAGATGTCTATTTAGTATATCACACTGCTATGAAGATAACCAATGGTTTGAAGAAAGTAAGAACTAATAGCAAATCAAAGGATATGAAAGAGTATATAATTGTAAAAAAATTATTTTAGGATAAGAAAAATAAAACATTGAGCAACTCTAAAGACTATATGACCGGAAAGATCAGTCAGGTATGAAGAAGACAGGTCAATTACTGAAATTCAAGGGCAGTAGAACAGGTGTGTAGAACACTTTGATGAACTCATGAATAGGCCAGCTCTATTGACCCCACCGGAAATTCAAGAAGGACCTACAAATCATTCCTATAGATGTCGCTTAATCGACGATCAAAAAAATCGAGAAAACCATCAGGCAAATCAAGATTGAGAAAGCAGAAGGACTCGAGAATACCTCAGTAAAAGAAATAAAGTCAGACGTAAAAGTTGCAGATTTTAAATCCGCGCAGACTTCGCAATAACATCGTCTGCGCTCATCGCACTGCATGTCACTTCCCACAGAGTATCGGTAGCCCAAGTTTTGGCAATTACTTTATTTTCACTGTCTAGTCATCGATCAGAGGATTTAATTTGGAGGCTAGACACAAACAGTACTTAGAGCAAAAATAAACTAATAACAGGAAAAACGTGGCTGACGCAGTCTGTAGACAATAGGGGGTTTTGATTTTGGAAGTTGCGCATTAGCAAGAGCCGACAGAGCCCCGAAATGTGAAGGAGGAGTGGCCCTATTCATTATAAATACTATCCCATTTACCGTTATTGATTATATATCCCATGAAGGTGGGACGTGTGAGTTAGTCAGTTGTTGTTTGAAATGCAAATGACAAGAGCTACTACTACTTTGATCTACCGCAATCCCGAATGTAAAGTGAATGAGGCATTGCTAGACGGTTTCAACACATGATCATCAAGTAATCGATATTTATTCTTAGGAGACTTTAATGCACCAATGGCAGACTGGAAAAATCTGTGGACTTAGTTGTCGGAAAATCGATTAGAACATAGACTAGCTGATGAGGCTATCACGTGTACCTACGTGTAACAATAGGAAGAGTCAACTAGGTACGACCCGACCACCCAGTGATCCTTACGTGATCACATATTGACCTATCATGAGGAAGACGTCACAAAATTCTGTTACAAGCCACTCCCATGCAAAGTGACCATTCTGTCTAGTTGTCAACAACGAGAGTGTGTCGGCCCAATCCAGACCAAACGTCTGTAAAGCGAATATACACTCAGCATCCTCAGTAGGTTGGTCAATCGGGTACGGAATATATTTTCAGACATCACACATTCAGACTTTGTCAGATAAAATCAGCAAGTCTTTTTACTTGAATTCTGCGTCCGAATGGTAAAAGCGCCTTCTTGGTTATGGATAGATATGATCGTCATTACATTTCCTCTGGAAATCTAGGGGAATATAGAGTAACGCCTAGAGTAGTTGTCGTTCGTGAATAACATATCAAAGTAAACGTCAAGTAAACATCTCCCACAGTAGGCTTTTTCTGATGGTTATCGGCCAGCGGACATCGAGTATCTTGCGTAGACAGTTGTTTATAAACAATTGAGCTTTTTGATGGTGTTTGTAGTAGCTCTCCAAGTTTCAACTCTATGCAACAGAATTGTCGTGACGTTCGTATTGAAGATTCTGACTTTGATGTTGGCTTGCGGACAGTCGTATTAAGTTCCGAATGTTCTTCAAATGTAGGAATGCGGTTCCTGCTCTGCCAATCCTCGCGGTAGCGTGTGCATCAGATCCCCCTTGTTCATTGATGATGCTACTCAGATACTTGAATGTTTCCACCTCCTCAAGAGTTTTTCCATAAAGTGTGATTGGGTTGGTGTTCGCTTTGTTGAGTTCGAGGATCTTGCTTTTTCTCTTGTGTATGTTGAGGCCTACTGACACAGAGGCTGCTGCTACATTGTTTGTGTTGATTAACATTTCTTGCGTGTATGAGATAGGAGGGCTAGATCATCTGTGAAGTCTAAATAATCTAATTAAGTATAAGATGTACATTGTATTCTGTGCTTTCCCGCGTACGCCGAAATCTTCATATTCCAGCCAACCACCAGAAGAAAGAGGAAGAGAGAGCAAGCAGCCTTATTTGGCTCCTGTCCTCATATGGAATACGCCTGTCGCCGTCCTTCGTGCACGACATTGCAGAGCAGTCCGTCGTGCAAACTCCGGATGCCGATGATAATGTATTTCTGCCAGGGCAAGCGCAGACCAGTTTTACAGGCGTGATCTTCAAATTATAACATTTGCTTACTTACAGTATGCTTCCCAAGTAGGGTCGTTAAATAGATGGAATCAATAAAAGCAAATAACAGTGAATTCGTGCAGAAGTCTTGGAATGTTGTTGATTAGATTTATGAATCTCAATTACACTGAGTACAGTCTTCGACATATTTTCCAAAGTGGCATCGCGTCCACGTTACATACCAGATTCAAGCTCGGCATAATTGTGCTAGGATTTTGGTCGTGCTAAGTATTTATGTAATACAGCTTTTTAAGTTTATAGTTGTTATAACGTAGATTTGTAGAATGCTTGGTGTGAACTATGACCTTGAGAAAACACGTACGTCAAGCTTGTTACAGGTGTCAGAAGTTACATAGCTGTGCCCTCAGAGCAAGATTCTGAAAAACGAGAAACAAGGGAGCAGCAAATCACTTGGATATGAACGATAAACAGTACTTAACATTTTGTAGTGGAACAGAGATATGATAAATTATTAGATTAAATTCATACTAGCTCTTGTAGCTAGAGTGAAATGTGATGAGAGCCTCCGTATGAGAGAATACAGTAATAAAGAACAATGAGTTGTGATAGTTACCAAGGTGGAGTAAGTTCAAATGAAAGAGGGGAAGTTGAAGTTAGAAATGATAAGTAATACTGATTTAGGTGATTAAATTGGAAACATTTCGACTCTCATAAAGGTGGCTCGAGGTACTTCATAATGGTTCACAGGGTTTGTGAAATCTAAAAATGTTATAACCGCCGAATCTCAAGTACTTGGTCTAAACACAGAGTTGTCAACCAAAGTTCTTCCGACTATACCAAATGACGTCATTCTGCATAGCATATATAGTCCATTTTGAGTCACCCTCATTAAATTATATCGAAACGTCAACTCTATACCTGATTTGGTCGGTTCTAATTTTAGAAAGTAAACGACTTACATCAAAATACGGTACGGATTATGCCATGCAGTTAAATGTTTTCGATCCCAGATAAATTTCGGCGGTAGGACGATGTGGACGTCATATGTCACGCATATATTTTCGGTGGTATACCACGAGAGTGCTGGGAGAGGGAAGAAAAATGGGAGGGTGAGGAGCAGAATGGACTCTGTTCATGATCAGTGAAGTTTAGTCATTTGTGATGGGATAATTAAGGCATGACGACTTAAACTTATTCTCCTTTATTAGTTCAATTTCTAAGTAAGCATATTTCATCAGGTTAGATAAACTATTCCAGAGTATGGTGGCTAATATATGAACGATTGTATGAATTAAGGTTATTCGAAAGAGCTGAGATTTAAGGATTACGTGTATTTTTGAAATCTAGCGAGGAAAACACAGTCTTTGGGTACCAACTGCATTTTTTCATTAAAATTATGATAACTCGTTTTTAATATCATAAAGTTTGTACAGTCATGCGTAAACTCCTATTTATGTTAATTGTCCGGTTTTGTATGTAATAAGATTCTCCGGTAGGAAGTGAAGCCACTTCAAGGCTACAGACATATGTCAGAGGTATTTAACGTACGAAATCAGTATCAATACAGCTGGTTAGTCACATCCCACTTAAGGAGCTGTAATTCAACAAAATGTTCTGCCCTACAGAGAAGGGCGCATATGTGTTCCCACGTTCTAGTAAACCAGTGCAAATGACGGTATTACCAAGAGGTCGTGTATATGTACTTAATCCATCCGTCATGAATATTTTCGACGAAGAGCTATTTCGTATTCGTCCATACCTGATGACGTAGCGATCTCGAGAAGCTGTTTTGAACTGTCTATTTTTCACCCCACATAATGTCTCTTGAATGTCGTATGTATATACTTACGGTAAAGGCTATAGTACGGAGGGAGTAAGTATGTCAAGTAGCTTTAAGTAAAGGATTAAACAATTGTGAAACTGGGTAGTAAGTCCCTTTTGTGTGTTAAGGACTTTGTAAGAGCAGTCAAAACCAATCAAGCCAAAATGAATGGGGTTTCAATTATCATCAGCATATGATTCGCAAACTTGAACAGCAGGTTTTGCCATAAATTTCAATATTTAGTGTGTTTATATCAATAACATTTAGTCTGTGTTATAATCCTCTCCCGTTACCGAATTCTTAAACCACCGTTTCACTCACACTTTTCCTCTGTCAACTTGTGTGAACTCTTCAAACTCTATTCAGTTATCACGTAACATATCTTATCAGCTTTTAACTCCATGAATCTTATGTAAACCCTTCATTACCTCTAAAACTTATCACACAATTTATCTTATCTGTCTCTGAACTCCACTTAACTATTACACCACCCATCCTTAATGTTTCCTTGATTCTTACACCTAATAACCTCTGATCTGTTCTTGTAATAATAATAATATATTTCTTCATGGGCAGGTACACGCCATTTTTACAGACATGACCTATAAATTACAACATTTGCTGGCGCGCAGCATGCTCTTCAACTTATTAAGTTTATAGTTGTTATAAAGTAGACTCGTAGAGCGCTTGCTGTAAACCATGACCCTGGGGAGGTTTGTTCCAGACGTCAGAAGTTCCATAGCTGTGCCCTCAGAGCAAGATTCTGAAGCAAAAAAAGAAAGAGAAACAGGAGAGTAGCAAGACACTTGGATATGAACGCCAAACGTTGCTTAACATTGTGTAGTAGAACGGAGAGAGTTATAATAAATTAGATCAAATTCATATTATCTCTTGTTAGAGTAAAGTGAAGCTAGAGGCTACATATAAGAGAATGTAGTAATAAAGAACAATGCGTTGTGATATTTACCAAGTTGTAGTAAGCTCACATGAAGGAAGGGAAGTCAAGGTTGTTACAAAGAAAGCGGTTTATTAGAAGGGAGTGTGCATATAAAGGGTGAAGTGTTAAGAATACTAATGACTATATCTTTTATTATTTATTTTTTCCTTCTTTTTTTGTCCATCCGATGCTTGCCACACAATCCTAGCGTAAAAGTCCGAGTTAGCATATTATAGGTTGTCTTAGTAGAACAGCTAATCCAGCATAAAATTGGAAATATGAGCCTGAGTGGTGAGCGTAGGAAGACAATCTATATCACAGATTGATTGACTTATTCTCAATCATAAAGAGCCTGATACGTACAAAATGTTCTGCCTTCACAAACACGGGTGGATTGAAGTCATTGCCCTCACCATCAATGCTTGCTGGTCACTAACTCCACCCTCCCTCCTTTTGTGATGTTAAGCTCATTTAAGCTCATTTTTGGATATATGTCATATCTCACACAATCCTCTGTGTTTCACATCCTGTTAGAAAACACAATTGTATATATATATTGTGAGATCCATTTTGAATGTTTCTTGTGTTTGTGAAAATCCCTCCATGTACATACTTGCACTTTATTCCTATTGATCCCTTTAGTTGTACATTGTTAGTTTTTGATTACATTTGAGTTGTTAATATTTGTATTTTATCATAGTTTTATTTTTTATGACACCTTCACTAATTGCCCATGTTTCTACCCGGACTGCACTTATGTTGTTTTACTTTACACTTAGTCTTGGCGGAAGCCATATTGGATTGTCCCTCCTTTTGATTGCTTTACCTGTGTTGACTGGAATCGTGCATTTTGGTTGTGAATTGAGGCACTCTTCCAGAATTGGAAACACTCTGTGTTATAAAGCGACCAATTATTATCTTTTGAACGAATCTGTGTGTAGTCTATCCAGACAGGATAGAAAAACATTTATTTGTTGTGATTGGTAATTTTCTTGCATCCATTATCAACTTTCTTATTTATTGTAATTTAGAATTGATCAATTGAACAATTATTGGTTGGATAGCTGAGTGGTCATATTTATTTAGGTAATAATGTACACTTAAATTTATGATAAATTATAGAACCGTCATCTTGCCCAATTACTTTGTTTTGGTTTCAAACGGGCGAGGGCGCGTATCTAACTCATCCAGACAGCTGTCCGTCAGTCCAAACCGTAGGTTGGATCTGATATATATATATATATATATATATATATATATCATGACCGTGAGGCAGGCTTTGCCGTAGCCTGATGACATGCCTACTCAATTAATTTCAATCTATAGTGGCAGACCGGTTCTTGTTACCAACTACGGTTTAATTGCTTTAAAACTGCGTTAATTTTGCTAATTTAACCGAAAGAAAAGTTGAATAGATGCGTAGTGAATTGTGGATATTTGTTATTAAGCTATTATTATTAGGCTTTTCTGTACAATAGGTAATCTTGAAGTTTTTCGAACATGTTATTGGGGAAAACCGAAAGTAGTACAGAATGTCCACTAAATGAGAAAAATATTAGGGTTCATTCGTAGAATGCAGATGGACTTGCCCAAAATGTTTCGACGTTCTGGATAAATATGGAGGAAAGCCCAAAGTCGTCGAGGATTTCCCCAGACCTGGGGAAATTTCATGATTTTGTGCTATTTTTCCAGAATTTTCTATGGTGGCTTCCCCAGAATGGACAGAATTTTCCCTAAAATAGGGAGATTGGGAAGTTTCTAGGAAGCGTGTAGAAAGTAAAGAGTCACGTTTCCGATTGGATGATTAGTAGGGTTCCATAACATTTCAGCAGTCAAAGACCGCCCGAAATGCTATAAGTACCCTAGATTTTTCGCACATAAACTACCTTTGGAGTAAAGCGTTGTTTTCATGTTGCGCACCTTTTCTCTCCTGTTCACGTTGTCTGTAGAGTTAGCCTGGAGTTATTAGAAGAGCTTAGGAAACAGATCCAAGCGTTCAGTCAGATGATTTATCATAACCTTAGAATCCTACTAGGTAACTTACTTCAAGCTAAACTGGCCCCTTATGCCAAAATAAAGAGACTCACTCATGACTTACAGAGAAAACCAATAATAATAAAGTAGATTATGAAAGTAACTTTGCATTAAAAATTCACTTGTGTATCCAAACACTCAATTGCTTTACGACATTTCAGATGTATAAGTAAACCTAAATTACCTCCGTTCTTTTAAATCTGCTCCTTTCATATAGTCCTATGTTTATTTGTGGCCATATTATTTGCATTCTTTCTTCAGTTTATCATAGAAAACTTGTGTAACAGTCGATCGAACAACAGAAAATAAGTCGGACTTATCAAACCTTTATTTCCCCATTACAAATGATCAAGCCTCCTCGGTAATGTGCAATGTCTGCTCGTGTGCTTGTTCTTTTTCTTTTCTTCCTCTCTTCTTCAGTATTGTTATACAACACTGAGGATGCATATGCGGAGCATATGGATCCGTCCGACGCCTCATTAATACTTCTAATATGTTACAAATAACTAGAATTTGTCAGACCGAAAGCCTATTACAGAAGTTATCTAGAGAACACTAATAGGAAGCACCAAGTGTGTTAAAATGGCATTTTTAACTTAAATTCATGAATCCACAGCAATATTCCTCATCGTAAACACCCCTGAATTTCATTTGCATTGTGTCGCCACCATCAGTCGTTCACTGTAATACGGCGTCCACAAAGCACCCTAACATTTACATTGAATATTCTAGTTTTAAAATTGTCAAGAATACGTAAACCACCGTTTTCTAATCAAATTGTTGGTGCAATTATTATAACCAACAATTTGAGGGTCAACGTTAAGTATTTTAAGAGCTGCATATTTTAAGGGACTTATTTCCACTACAGATTTTTCATGATGAGCTAAACCTTACTAAGATCGGCATTCCACTAGGTTTTTATATCTTTGATGGAAGAGCTCAAGTTAGCTTAAGGTTCTTCAACCACCTGGAGTGGTTGGCTTATGTAAATTCATAAACCTTGGGTGTTATTTTGAGTTGAACTAGTCTAAAAATTCTCCCTCTCAATGCTTATCAGTTTTTGCATCTGTTTCTTTGTACCATATAAGAACAGTCGTCAGAGTCTCTTAGAAGGGCTTCTATTCGTGCCAGAGCCTCCTGGATTCACTCCAACTCACCTTAAGCATGACGTTCTCTTACTTGGTGGTTTCACTTTTTTTTAGACTACTTTAAACGGCCTTTGAAGTGATTTAACTCGCAGTTTCTTTAATTTCTTTTAATGTTACCTTCCGCCACTTTTATGACAACAGAGATAATGGCTGTAAAATATCACTATTCGGTTTTGGTCATAATAGGACAAAAAGTAACCCGATTTAGATAATCAGTCAGGATAAACGTATTGGTCCTGAGGGTAGTTATTGCTGCACGTTGAATACTTAGTAAAACGTGGTGGTCATGGGAGACCAGTACGAGGACATTATTAAGGCTGCGTAGCCCAGACACACAGAATTTCTAACTCCATACTACCATTTTTTCTTCATATGAAATGCCATTCGCCGTAATATTATATGTGTTGTTTGAAGATCTTTAAAAACCAGGAAGCTTCAACTTTCTCTTAGTGCGGATCAGTGTGGAATCTTATGTAGCTTCTGAGCAAGATTATATAGATTATGTAATTACATCGTAATCCATCATTTATATTAGAATAGAAATATTATTCTAGTAATCTAAACGAGCCCATCAAAATCCTCAACTTATCACATTTTCATTCCCCCCGTACTACCTTTATTTTAAGCCTTGTTGTGGTCACCCCTCTCTACTGGTATTCGGCGTGGACGTTTTTGGTTACATGTTAGTCATTTCTTGTTCACCCTCCATTCTGTTTTATCTCCCACATTTACAGTCATACTGCTCTCTCAACTTTAGCTACTAAACCCTTTGTTGAACCGTCCAATGGTTGTTATACTCTCTATACTTATAGGACACAAAGTGGTGCTAGTTAGCAGCCAAGAGTATTTAATCGAACGCTCGATCTAGTAATTGTGATACCGTTCATGGCATTTCGCTCTACATTAAGACTTGCAGAGACACCATGTACACATTCATTCACGTAGTTAGCGCAATTTACATTGGACTGGCACTCGTTAACACTCATGGACTCTAAAATGACTCCTAATAGGTGGTGGTTTAATTTTACGCTGGTAAAAGCGTAAGGGTTCAACCAAGGTAACACCATCACCATTCCGAGTGCATTAATAATTTGCATACTGGTCTTCAGGGATTTCTTTACTCTCCAGTGACCTCTCTTTGAGTCACAGGTTATCAAAAAAGCAAAACGTTTATTTGCAGTCTTTGGTTTACTATTCATGATGCAAATGTTGCCGTTCGGCTCCATAGTCCCCAATTATTTCTGTTCATTTTAGATGTGTCTGTTGAAAATATGGTAATCTTGGAAAGATCTAAAACAAAGAATTGAGTGTAGTAAAATGAGTTCATTTTGTTTCGTTACATTCCCATCACTGACCTGAGACGTCATGGAGTTTGTTCTTGGGACCTACAAATTTGCCTGCCTTGGTCGGTCTATGATTAGTGTAAAGAACATACGTCTCCATGCAAGATTATCAGCTTGGCTGCACGGTACATTCTGGTCAGAGGGATTTTAATCCTCTGTTGATTGTAGCTGCGACACGATCAACTTTAAATCCAACCTTAATAAATATAAGTCTTCTGTCTACTCTGGTGTCTTTGGAAGTTTTGTCCACAAATTTCTCATCATACTTGTTGGACCATAGGTATTTTAAGTGCACATTAATTCTGCCTCTAGTCTGTCGGCAGCAAATATCCATTCAGTTTCGTGAAATAAAGTTTCGATAAGTGTCTTTGTAAAGCTAAGTAAACAAAAACTATTGAAATTCACATGAGCACTATTCAATGTATGTTTTCAGTGAACCAGATTTTTAACTGTACTATGCCTATTCGTATGGCAATATCGAAAAACTGGAACCCATCCGTCTTTTTATGTTTCATCACAAAACCGAATATTTTTATAAGCATCAGTGGAGAAGTTTATGTGTTCTGCTTTCTATCGGTCACCACATACAATAACGAGCTCTCCATCATACCTCGCACACACCAAAGCGAATACGAAATAAAAGGATGCCGGCTATAGTAAAATTCATCTGCTTTTCGATTGTCATTCAATACTTCGGCTGATGGGCAATAGTCCGTGCATTTCTAGGCGAACGTCTAAAATTCTTTTAAAACGATAAATGAATAGGAAGCTGGTGAAAAGTTTTCGTGGATGTGGGTGTGATAATGCACGAGATTTATCACTTTTCCCACCAATATACTACCATTATCCGTATTTTCGAAGTGATAACAATAGCAAGCTTCATACTAATATATTTCAAAATCGTTTTGATACTCACACTTTTTCAACAACAAAATATCATTTCAACTTTAAGATAAGTCGACAGGTCTTGTATAGTTGCTTGACTCACACATCAAAATGAATGAATGATTTCTTGATCTATGTTTTAATTGTTTACATGAAATAATGTTTTAGATAAATCATGCATCCGATAGTCGTCCACAATCTTGTCGTTATATGTAGTGGCGAATAGCTAGTACTGGTAGTAGAAAAATTTACGCTTTCTTCTGAAGACGGTATTTAGGATTTTCGTAGTACCTATAGCACACAAAAAATGATTTTAAAGTGTCAGGCCTTTCTTATTCACTTGGCATCATAATCCTAACCACGTATATGTTCTCTTACACTTCAACAAAAAACTACTGAAAGGCGATGTAACACTGGATAACATATATTGGTGCGAGTATAAAGCCTTGGAAAAATGTAAATTGCAATTAAGGTATTTTTGTCTGTCTGCCTCCAATCGTTAATCGTTCGCCATTAGTTTTCACTAACACAACACGTCTCAACAGGAGCATCCACACCCAAAGTGAGAACAAAATATGGTGGAATAAACTATTCCCAATTTTCAAATCAGAAGAGATGAATGAGTAGTCGCACAGCAGCAGATTTTAATCAAGAATTACAACATATTTCAGTCTCTAGTACAACAGAGGTTGTCTGTTAAAAATGTTAGTTATGATTTTTAGAATATAACTCGCTATAATAGATACCGTTCGTACCTTTCTAGATATTACTACTGAGCCTGAGCTCCAACCACAGACACTGAGCAACAAACACAATACTGACCTCCGTGCAGTATCAAAAGTACGCGAACGAAACATTAACGAGAGTAAACAAGCAAAATAATGTTAGCCATTGGGCTCCCCTGATAGATGACCCTTCTTAAAAAGTTTGATCTCAAGACTTTGCATTCAGATTAGTTTGGAAGAATCTCGCACGCTCCCGCATTCTAAATGACCTTTCGCCGATTCATCCTCTTTCATCTCTCACTTCCACATAAATTTTATTCCTAAATATCCAAGGTTTATAATTGAAGATACAATATTTTGTATTACACTTTATTAAGTAAACTTTTCGGACTGACTTTATGTTCACCACGTATGTACGACCCATGCTAATCGATATTTGACAACTGTTCTTCGCAGTTTACTAGAACGTTCAACTCACCATTCTAGATTATTACTGCACAAACGCTTATCCTATCATCATATGTTACGACGTTAACGATTCGGAGTGTTTGAGCTATAAACGTCTGCTTGCTTATGCCATAATTATCTTTTCCAGAACTTTCTCGTTCGTTTTGATTGATTCGTTGAAACTTCGCTCCATCGAGAAACGTATACGATTTTCGTGATTAAGGCAAGGAACGGTGGGAGTACATAAATTAAAACAAACGATACTGTTTTTTCTTTTTGTGATTATACAGCTTCTGATATCTTTAGTCATGACTTTGCAAACATGCTATACATGGAAGCTAAAGGCAAGTTGTTGCAATGCACAAGAAAAAAAAACTGGAAATTATTTTGAGAGCAGTTACAGATAATAACTCTTTATGATGCAATGTGAACAAATAATACCTACTAAAACTGCGTCAATTGTAAATCACGTAACCAAACTGTAGAAATATGCGTGTAGCGGTAAAAAGTCCGCAAAATCAACAGCTCTGTAAGTTTTCGATATTTGATGTTGACCTCATTAGTTTTACTGGACCACACCAGATCTCGAGTATGTACTCCATTCTACTTATCCCTTCCAACTAGTGGCCAGCTTAGACCAAACACGCCTTCGACAGCCGATATTCTCCCAAATCCATCTCCTACAACCGCTAGCTTGCTGGACCACTCACTTCTCGATATATCGACAGTCTATTAAATATATATTCAAAATCCTTCATTTGTCTTTTGATCTCACTGTGTTCGTAAACTTTGATTATAAAGGTGTTACTTGTTAAGGTTCAGTCAAACTCCGAATACTTTTCGCATTTTCAGTGGTGGGATTGACATGATCTGGTACACCAATTTGTAAACTGTGAGTCATTATATATCACTTTTTAACTTAAATTTTCAAATATTGGGATATGTTTTCGTATTATCGGATGGTTTTCCCCGTTCATTCCTATACTTTGTATTCATCAAGACCGAACAGAATTCCAAGTTACTTAAGACCAAAACTCTTTCGCCTCATTTATTTCAGCTAATGTCATTGTGGCCCGACAACATCGAAGCCTGGTTCAGCTACTCATAAGCTAACTTCTACGAGCGTGGCGTGATCGATTCATGAGCACAATTCCTCTCAGTAATGAAGGCACTACCGCGCGAATTCAACAGGTACGTCACACCTAGTATGTTCACCAGTGATATTTCGAGAACTTATGAAACCCTAAAGTGGTCTATTCTTAAACGCGGAGATCTGACCGATCGAAAAAGGTTAGATCAACTCCTCAATAGCATCGATGTACAATATGGCTCGTCAACGGATGTGTTGTTACAAATGAGAGAGGTCATTATTGACCAATTGGTCAACGGACATTCGACGACGGACTGTTTATGCAATTTCTATTATCTGAGATTCCTCGACAGCTGCATGCAGTGCTTGTCTCACTTCAAAAGGATGTTGTGAACGAGATGACTGTCTACCGACTGGATTCTTGAGATCACCAGAACTTCAAACGCCGAGGTTTTATCAGTCAAAGAAAAACCCCAAACGACACGAACTGACGTTATGAAACCCTGTCATACTCTGACACGTTACCTTCGTATTTTTCATAACCGTAGACTATCACAAACTCCTCGGAGGAGTTCTTCATGAAGACTATCTGTCTCATGATCGCGAGAGACAGATGATCCCGATTTGTTCTGGTATCATAATCAGTATAGATAACCTTCTCGGAATCGTAGAAAGCCCTGCAATTTCCCTGTCACTATTAAGCATATGATCGATACATACCATCAACCAATACTTGATAAATACCCTGAGATATGCCAAACACTGCCGAAATCGTCATATGTAACCAGCAACTTTACGCATCAAATCGTGACTACAGGATTACCCGTAGTCTCAAAAGCTCTCCGACTAGCTGCTGAAAAGCTTAGGTTGGCCTAAAACCAATTCAGTCAAATGATAGATATAGGAATCATTCGTCCACCAAACAACCCATGGGTCCCTAAAAAGGACGGCGACGACTGGCGTCCAACTAGTGACTATCGGTGAGTGAATGCGAAAGCCATTCCACATCATTACCTGTTGACTAAAATTCACTATTCGACAGCTACCCTGAAAGGTACAACTATTTCTTTCGAAAAGCGTATAACCAAATTCTTACTGCTGACTACATTACTGATACTGTTATCATCACCCCTTCCTGCCTGTACGAATTTTTGCACATGCCTTTCGGTTTAAGATATGCTACACAAACCCTAAAACTGAGTATTAAACAGATGGGACCACTCGTATTACTTGGTATTTGCAATGTAGTGAATGCTGGCATTGAATATATTGCAGCTCAACTCGTTTACGGAACGACCCTCCGACTTCCGGGAAAATTCATAGATCCTTCATCCTTAATGGATATTTAACTTTGTATGTCCAATATGCATGTTAGCCCACTTGGTCGCGTTGATAGGCATCAGCCAATTAATTAGAACATCTACGTTCTCTGCTCTGTCCTGATTTTCCTCCATCATTTGAGACCCCGTAATTATGTTGAGAATCCAATGCCGCCTCCTTTTCCGTAATGTATGTGCAAGGACAGTTTCCTCGTCTACTTGATTGGAGATTGGGCCAACTGCTTTTAATATTTTCTCTGGGTCGCCTGGATTATGATTATACACTTTCGTACCGACCTGTAGCGTTCCATCGTATTCTCTGTGCCAAGGCTGATGGCGACTTTCCAATATTTCCTTTGTCTTGGTAAATGTCAAATATTGCGGTCTATCCAGAGATGGCTGTGCTTCTTTGGGACTGTCCGTGGTATAAATGATTGAGTTACTTGATTGTATAACTGCCAGAAATAAGTCCATGCCCCTTCTACTGATGCCCTTGAGTCAATTATCCAGTTTTCAGCCGAGGCTTCAGAGTTTATCGCCTCCATGTCTGCCTTCCCTATGTTAGGACTGGCTAGCACAAATGTTTGACAGGCCATGATCTTTAATAAGATGACTGCATGACCACTTCTCCTTAAAGGTTTTCCTCACCGGCGTTCATCTATTTCTACCTCTGCCTATCGTCTCTTAATACGATCAACCAGGCTAAGATTCTCACGAATATACATTCCTGGTTTAGTCAGTTTGCGTGAATTTTCCAGTATTAGGTTTCTTTCTTCAGCCGAAAAAGGTAACCTTTAAGATACGGCTTTTTTGAGTGCTTTCAGAATCCACCTTTCGTCCTATTCTACAAAGCCTACGAATGCTAACTCCTGCTACTGTTTCTTGAAGTAGCTTGTTTGTTAAGGACTTATTGTGGCCTAGATCGTGTTCAAATTTAACCTTTGGTTCCTTTTCGGAAGACTCCTAACTTAAGACAAATGACTTACCTCTTGGCGAGATCCGTTTTGACAAGCTGTGAAGTTCTGTTTCCTGAATTCTCATTCCTGCAGTCCTATTCGACGTAGGACGTACATGTCTCACTCTGTTTCCTTAGTTTTCTAGTCAATCATTGACCTTATTTTGTCGCTTGATCAAATAATCTACATCGCTTTGCTCCTCCATAGTCTGTTTTGTGTTGATATGGGGATTGGAAACTTAAGCCGTCGACCCGTATCTCAGAACCCTCTGTAATTTTTTTCTCTTTTAGCGTGCTTTTTCTTGTTTATAACCATACCTACTTCTGTGTGTTTGTTATCCACTGCGTTATGAGGGTCCACCTCAATGGTCTCATTTAAATTTGAAGCTGGACTCATGATAACGCTCCCTGCTTTCTCGAAAACTGACAGCTACTCATCTGCTGCTATATGTTTGTCTGAGGGTATCTTCCTGGCTAAATTCAGCAGCTCAAAAGTCAGCAGAGGCTTTGTAGAGCAGCATGCTTTGCACAGCCAACGTGATAGTGGCTTGCAACACCTTTTATGTGCAGCCGGTATGAGTCCGGTGCACACGTGATACCGATTGTTGCAGTTGTCATATTACATTCCATTCTCGGCCGAAAGAAGCATGTGGGTTTGTCACAACGACGTTTTTGCGCCATTAAAATTCTCAACACAAAAAGCAAAACAAAAATACTAATCCCTTGAATAAGTGTTTTTTAGGCTCTAAAGTGATAGACACTTAACACAAAGGGTTGGGACTTCTATGTTGCGGTAACTGAAAAATCCGGCCTAAATAAACACAAAAGAAGCTTTTACACCTTAGAATACAATCAAAACTAAAAGATTTGCTCCTTGAGGAAAAATACCTCTGCCCTTTTTATTTTGCTCTCTTGTATGCGTCGTTGATCCATCATACGAATGTAAAAACGCTCAGAAATGCTAGGCATTACTATTTTTTACCGTCGAATAAAAAGTGGGTAACTTCACACCCGTTAACTACGTAACTGCTTAGCATTGTAGTTTTGAGTGACCTGCAATCCAAGTGCTTCATGTCTAAGAATCTGCATTAAGTTTTTCACTTTGTTTCGTAGTAGCTTATAGTGTTATTACTCACCTGACTTTACTTGGTCATTACATAAAATCTACGGTATGCAGTTTCCATTTCCTTAAGGTGTGGGAACCGTCGTCCAAAAAGTCAGTATCAAAATGCACACTGAGTTTGTTTGACCTCAGTAGTGTCCTAAACACAGTAATTTCAATTTGATAGTTGCTACTTTTCCAGATGGTTTTGGCGTTCCAAAAAACGGAGCTGACTGAAAATTGTCTGTGTTGTTGCTCATATCGGTTTACACTAAAACTCACCAGTTACATACCCTATTTTCTATAATCCATCACTATTCCAACGTCAAATAGATTACAAACATGATGGAACCCGATTTAATTTCAGATGTAGTGGAGAATAGATCTTTTACCAATAGACTAAGCACAGTTATTTTAGCAGTTGGATTAGCTAACCCAACCTCCTTATTTTTGGGAAAATTCTATAGAAAACTTTTGAGAAGTGGCACAAAAACCCGAAAATTTACCCAGGTCTGAGGAAATCCCCAAAATGTTTGGGGGAGTTTTGAGTTTACCCCAATATTTCCACAGAATCGTATAACACTGGGGAAAACTACCATATTACTTACGACTTTGGGGAAAACTCCGCAATTTACCCAAAGTTCCCCTAAGATAGTGAGTCCATGCTTATTAAATCTACTCTTTTATCACTGAAAACTTTCTTGGTTTGGAGAACACAGAATGTTCGTTAATATCATTCTAAGACCATTGCAATCAGTTTTAGGCCATTTAAACCAACCACTGTTAGAACCCGTAAGTATAGCGTTCTCATTGTGCTATCGAACTAAAACAATTTATTCTACCTTCTGAATAAATAATGTTAGGCACTCGAAATATGCATGGATCTCTTAAATTGTCCATATTCTTGTCTAGTCAGACCGATGAAATATCGGTGTCAGTCTCACCCACGTATAGCCAACCCATTTGGTAATCAAATATTCACCGCCTAACGTCCCTGTTCACGCTCCTAAAATCCTTAGTTTATCTGTTGGTGGTATCGTTTATATTCGATAAATATCAGGTAGTACCGAAGCCTACTTTATTTATTTAGCCGAAATATTGTAAAACACTGGTCTTGGTAGTTTATTGACACCTCCATAGTAATTTCTATATACATCGCTGATGTTGAAACCAACCAGGAAAAGTGGTTGATTTACACTTGGCTTTGTGAAATTACAGGTAATTATTATGAATTAAAATCTGTAATTACACTAGTGATTAGTGTAGTACGAAGTTTTCAACTCCATACATCGTAAATCGTCCAGATTCAGAGTCAACAGCAGTCAAATAGTTAAAAAGTTAGACATTCAAACTGGTCTGTATGACTGTTAGATTTTTCGTCCACCTGTGTCATGATCCTGTAAACTGGTCTGGTTCCATATTTTGAAAGATATTCTACTTTGTTAGTTATTTATGCTTCTATTCAATAACGATTCATTCGTACGCATGCGTCAATAACTTGTTTTCTCTGAGCAACCGTAACTTACGAGCTCCACATCAGTTTAGACTAGACTGTGTAGCGTTGTACGTCTCAAACAAAACTACTATACCTTCTCCCCTCTTTAGCAATACATGACAGCACCCACATCTTAGAGCCTATATTGTATCAAGTTACATTTATTTTAATCTTTTCTTGACAGTCCCGACCGTTGCTGCTACCTTGACGTGATGGTTAGGTTTGCCTACCATGCCAGTCGAGCTATACTGCCTGGAACAATCGTCCCTCAGGGTCCTACCATGCTAGACTTGTTGAACGAAGAGCGTTAGAATAAAAGCAGCAAACCCAAGGTCCGAGGGCGAAGTCGTACTGCTGACTGTACAGAGGTGTGACGGAAGTAAAGCGTTTCCTTTAAACAACCAGCATAACAGAGATGCTACCTTCCCACAAGGAAAGGTGGGGTTAGAAAAGGTCAACCGTAAATATACACGCCTCGCCTTATCCCACGGATATCCGTCCCCAGCGGTAAGGCCTCAACAAGTACGGAGCTAACATGAAAATTACTCACAAAAAAGTCGTATGTGACTGACTTCAAACAGTTGTCCCTTGGGCACTGCGGTCACACTCTCAAGTCACCAAGACCATCCCTAACCCAATTTTCTTCTCAGGTAACTATGGAAAACCCTTCCACATTGTAGGCAACCAGGAAGTGATAACCACCCTCATACCTCTAACAGCAGTCGAGATCAGTGTATTCATAATCATTCTCCCTCTTCAACTCCTATAATTCCTCCTACGTCGACTTCTAACTATAAACGTCCTCCTCAAGTGTCACCATAGTCAACGGTTCTAGTGCGCGAAACACTCTCAGGTCTACTGAAACTTCGCTCCAAACTACATGTTGGAGCCATCAATGTACTCGCCCTATGTCAAATCGACCAGCTGGACACCTTTACTAAAACGCTAGAATTTTGTACCACTGGTGTATGCTGTCTCCGAAGCACGCATATAGGATCCCAGTGTGGTCATCCACTTGACCTCACCTCGCCAAAATGGAAAGCCTATGAGACACACCCTCCGTGTATCTGGCGACCCGATAGCTAGTTCTCGTGGACTGACGTGTAGGCATAGTACTAAGTATGAGGTCAGAACAACCACTTTTAAGATGGATCCTTGGTAACATTCGCCTATGTGCTGTTCGTCTAAACGGCTCCGTAAGAACTCGAAAGGATGGGGACCTTTTCGTCATTTCTGCCTACGCCCCTACTGACTTCAGCATAAGGAGATATCTAACATGGCAACCCCCTGCACCAAACCAACGATGGACTCAAATAGACCATATTGCCGTCAGTCATCGTTGGATAGGCTCAATATAAAACTGTCGCTCGTTCTGGAATACCTGTTTGGACTCAGATCATGCTCTAATACGAGTACGCATTTGCTTGCACCTCGCTGGATGCAGAAAAACCACATTAAGAAGACCCATCAGAGTTGAACTCAGTGACCAACAAGCCAAAAGCAGATTCCAGGAACAACTTAAGTCACACTTAGTCAATTTTGAAAACAAGACTGATCCAGATGTTGTATGGAAAGATACACGAACAGCTTTGGAAACTGCAGTGACATCTACTAGTGATTTGAACCAATGGGTTACGAAAAACTAGTGGGTTTCTGCGACATCTATTGCACTGGTAGATTTTTGTAAACTCATCCCATCAGGCTCTAAACACGATGAAGAGCGAAAACAAGTCAGATCGAGGTTAACTAAACGTCTACGGAACGATCGTGAGCAGTGGTGGGCAAAGAAAGCAAAAGAGATGAAAAAGGCAGCGGCTGTAGGTTTCACAAGACAAATTTTCCAGGCTTATGAAATAAACCGGAATTAAGAAGTCAAATGTAAGTGATACGATCTCGGAAAAAGACGGCACTTCCATCTATCCTCATCCCAGACGTTCAGAACGATGGGTGGAACACTCTGAGGAGCAGTTCAGCAAGCCTTCACCTACTCTACAACTACCCACCATTCCCAAACAACCTGAATGGAACATTGAAGTGGGCCCCCAAACTCTAGTTGAAGTTCAAAAAGCTATAGCTAATCTGAAATGACGAAGAGCAGGTGGTCCAGATGTCAGTCAGTCAGTTAGCTATAACGTAGGACTGGGCACATATATGCATCGGTCCAAGTTGCCAAACCTCATTAGCGATTAGGTTGACTAATATATCAGCTGAAACCCGGGACTGGACGTAATCCCATCTGACTGGTCGCAATCACTGGTCTTCTCAATATGTAAGAAAGGATCGAAATCATCCTATGACAAACCATAGAGGGATTAGCTTGACTAATATAGTGTCTAAAATACTAGTCTCATTAATTATCGGACACCTAAAAAGGACTCGTGAACTGAAAACACGATAAAATCAAGCTGGCTTTAGACCTGATCGTGGCTACATCAACCACATATTCACTATTCTTCAGGTTTTAGAACACCTGTGTGCTTATTGACGTCCGACAATGATATTTTTTCCTTACTTAAAGACAGCATTTTACTATGTAGACCGAGAGGTTCTGTGACAGTCTGTCTCTGAAAGGCGTACCTCAGAGGTACATAAACTTTGTGAAGGTTCTTTACTCGAACGCTACCAGTCGATTCACAGCTTATGGCGAACTGTCATCTGGTTTTGTAACCTTAAGTGATGTCTAACAAGGCTATCTTCATTATTGTTCAACTTCATCATAGACCAACTGCTGCAAATAACGTTCTTGTCGTCTGAATTTTCAGAAATTGATCTCCTACCAAAAGGTTCACTTATCAACCTAGAATACACATATGACATAGTCCTGCTTGGTGAAGACGCCGATGAAATGCAGTCTTATAGTAGCACTGAGCAACAATGCCAGGACGTTTGGGATGCGTTTCTCCCCCTCTAAATGCAAGTTATTGCTTCAGGACTAGCGTGCATCAACACCAGAACTAAGGATATGAAGTGAAGTAGTCGAACGCGTTGACAACTTTATTTATCTTGGAAGTCTGATCAGCCGTAGTGGGTTGGTGTCTGACGAAATCTCTGCACGGATTGAGAAAGCTCGTTTGACTTTTGCCAACTTACGTCACCCATGGATTAGGCGAGATATCCGTCTATCAATAAAAAGACGAGTATGTTGCGCGACAGTTCGTCCTGTTCTACTTTGCGACTGCGAAACGTAGCCATTAAGAGAGGATACTCGTAAGTTACTAGTATTTGATCACAAATGTCTTAGAAATATTGCTCTCATCTGCTGGAATCAGGTAAGTAATAGTGAGGTCAGACACAGAGTACAAGGGAATGATGATCAATCAGTCGATGAAGAT
The DNA here is from genome assembly GCF_000699445.3 of Schistosoma haematobium. NCBI lineage: Eukaryota > Metazoa > Platyhelminthes > Trematoda > Strigeidida > Schistosomatidae > Schistosoma > Schistosoma haematobium. The sequence goes on along the minus strand of NC_067195.1, from coordinate 34,941,274 downwards.
TTACTTCATCAACTGAGATGATTGGGCCACGTGTTGCGTATGTTCAATCACTAATTACAACGACGCGCAATGCTGAGTGATGTTGGAGAGGGTTGGAAGTAAGTTAGGAGCGGCCAAAAAAACGTGACATCAGTTCTTGGAGTCACTAACTTCTAGTCTGAGCCATGTTGGTAGATGCAGACTACTTGGTTGACGTCTGCGTGACTATCACTTATTATTATTTATTTGAACACATAAATACTGGTACAAGGGGGCACCAAATACATATGCGCCACACAAATCTCAGTTGATTTGTGTGAGGGCTGTGATACTGCCCGGGTGCCAAAACCGAAGCAGGGGGTTTCCTTAGGGGGCCACACCCAGAGCCTTCGACCTGAATGTCTGGTCCACAAGGCAGTGAATCATCGTAAGGAGATACAGTCCCATGGTAGCCTGTGACCAACAATTGGTTCATACGCCATTTGTTCCTTCAGAGTACCGGAGCCCATGTGCACCATTGGTTCGGAATCAGGGTTTTCCAATTCCTCTAGGTGGGCTCTTCGTGTCCACCAACCCGGTTAGAGCGCCGGGCATTCGCTTTTCATCCTCTCAATTCCGTAAACAACGCCCTCGCCACGAGAAGGCAGTGAGTAGGACTTCCCTGGCAGATGCTATATACGCGTGGCCATGTGAGAACATTTCGAGAGGGAGAGCGAACTCTCCTCACTCTCGGCTGTACCAGGGCATTCAAAGGCGCGTGACTATCGTAACCAATAGTTGGAGACTGGGTGACAGGGCTCAGAATCGATCACAATGGCGTAAGTGTACACGCTCTTTGTCTTTCCTTAAACCATGAGATTAAAATTGCTTTATATCCTTCTACCAACTAATTCTTTCTTCCTGTACTATGTTCTCTTACGAAATGTTATTTTATTTTTACTACCATTGAAGTAACGTCTATCAATTTGGTGTTCACCTTGTGCTAATGAGGTGTGGCAATTTGGATCATTGCATATATGTGCCTGGTCCTACATTGTAGCTGGCTGACTGACTTCCTTAATAGTTTGTTAGTCGTTTTATTGGTTTTCCAACTTCAACGTTGTGTTGCCATAGGATTTCCAGTAAAGCCCCACTGTGTTTACCCAGGTATAATTATCCTTAATTATGAGTATTGATTCATAAGACTTAATTACATTCGGTGATTTAATTGTGATTATTATAAATAACATTCGAGCATAACTGCTGTTGTCATGCTGAGATTGCACTTCATGAAATTTGTCAGGCGATTCACCTAAGTTGGGAATTTGTATCCATTGTTTGTGTAAATCCTTAAATATGGGGGAGTTTTCTAATTCTTTCACGTTACATCAACAGAATACGGGCAAAATAGTTGAGCTTTTGTTATGGCTACATATCTAAGGTCATAAGAGTATTGTGGAGTATTATGGATTATGTAGAAGTTTTTATTGATGAAATTAAGCTTTTATATATACCTTAGTAAAATCAATACTAGATATTGGTCATCAAGTTGTCAGGGACTGATTAGTTGGACAGATGGAGTTAAATTAAGGGAGCCTGGATTACAGAATATATGAGGTATTTTTATTACGTTGTCTGTTCTTATATCTTTTTCGACGTAATCACATTTATTCGATAAAGTTACAACTTTCTTTAGCACTTCGGACTATCACTTACACACCTATGTTAAAAATGCTTTTTATTCAAAATAGTTTCCACTGATCCTGAGGACTCACATGAAGTTTTAACCTCTAAAAATACTCAAAGAAACGAATTCCTTCAAATATTGAGCGCTGTTTAGAATTGGCTGAGTCGTAAACAACTCAAGAGTAAAGTTTCATCGATAACCACTTGGTTTTGCTATTTGAAAATCAATCTGGGATCAATGAAAGATTGTCAACTGATTTTGCATGATGTTCCCGAAAACACAGAGTTAGGGATTGATCTGAAGTTTTGGAGGGTTGGCAAACACTTTAAAGGCATCAAAGATATACCTCTAGGAGTACACTTTGTCTATTATAGGTAAGTTGGGACAATGAGCAAATTGTCTTTTTACACGAAAGTGGTCTTTTGATTTCTGCTACAGATTTCGTCTTGTGATTGGTTCAAAGATTTCCTCCTCTAAAACGTCTGAGGTTTAAGTAAAAAGTGCAGAAATGGAGTTATCCTAATGAAATATTTTTTAGTCGAGCTCGATACTAAAAACAATTAGGTCAGGGAAATCCTCGGGTATGATAAAATTTATATCATCTGAATATTTCCCTGAAATTGAACATTCGTAGAGCGATAAGAGATTTTTCACTGTTTTACTCAGTAAAGTTAAGTGGACCATATTGTTGATTTTGTACAGCGAACCGTCGGGTATTATTTGTTATAATTGGTAATTATCTAACCTGTGATAATCAGCAAAACCATAAAATTAAACCCGCCTGTAGATCATCATATAAAAAAATTGTTTCTCTCTTTTAAGGAGAGATATCCGGTACTCTGATTTTCCATCACTTTGCTCTTAGAGGTTAGATAATATTCCTCGCCCTTACTCGATGAGTATATTTACAAGCTTGTGATTAGTTCGTAATTCATATGAAGATTTTACCTCAAACATCTATTTTGTCACTATAACTGCAGAGTATCCAACCTCAGTTAAATGGGACGTTTGTTAGTGAGCATTTCTTTCTTAACACTTGTCTTGTAACATCTAAGCGTTAATAAATTCGTATTCATAAAATATATGTTTGGGGATTTTGTCAAAATAGGCGTGATATAAATTATCCTCTTATCAGTTGAATGGTTAGTGAAAGAAAATGCTATTCTAGGTTGAGACAGCTGAAGTAGACCATAAAGTGTAGCCTTTTCTGAGACTGGCTAGTAGAGTTATCCACTTAAATTTCAATTAACTTGAAAATTTCTGGAGTAATATACATGACTTCTATTGTTCTACTTGTCTCTTTTTTAAACAGTGCCGTAAATTCAGACTGTATGTCAGGTCAACGTGTTGGATTCGTAGCAAATTTCACTCAACCTGGTTTCATTGTTAAGAAGTGGCAAAAAGAAAAAGAGGGTAATTCGTTATATATTGCTTAAAAGACCAATAACTTTTTCGTCCTCTTGTCCAGATTTCATAGATATTAATTTGACTGATAACGAAGTAGAACGTATTATTTCGAATTTCGATGAAATTTCTATGTATCTGGGGCAGTATCCTGCGGAGTCGTAAGTCATTTACACTAGGGTTGACTTAAACAATTACCGTTTAAAGATCAGAACTCTCATTATCGTGATATTTTCTTCTGTCGAATTGTCGAGTTACTTATCTTATAGAGCCATTAGCTTCCATGGTAGCTTATTTAGATGTTTATTGCTCTTTAAGAGGGTTATAATATCCTAACGGATACGCTTGAAACATTTGCTTGATAGGTTATACAAATGAGACAAAAAGGATTCTCGAGATTTAAGCTCGTTATACGTTCTGTCGACGACTAACTCATCTTTTGAACGATCGCTTAACTTTCCTTTAACATTTCTTTCTATTGCTTCAATAATATATTTCGTGTATCATGTAACACTGAGATGTTCTTATGAATTGATTTATTTAATCCATTTTTGTTTTTATTTCCTTTGTTATCATATGGAATTTGAATTTCGAAGTGAAACAGTAATTTTTTATGTGACGGTAATTTGTGTTCTAAAGGTAATAATGATATCTTCATTATAATTACGTACTAGTTGGATTTTGAGTTTCAAATAATATGACTCCAGTGTCATATTTCCTGTTATCTTAAAAACTTTGTCCTGAGAGTTACTCAGAGAGGAGGATATTTTTTGGTTTCAGCGTTGTTTACCAATAAAAATTCTGCTCATAGATAAGTGAAAACCTGTTAGATATTGAAAAGCGCTGTGGTGGTGATTAGTCCTATCAAGTCCAGTGTATTTAAAACTGTATTGATATTAATCTTTATTGAATTACTGATTAATATCGTGTTACAGTGCAAGTAAATGGATTAATGTGTACATACTTTATTATGTTTTTTCAACTATGTTTAATATTCACCAGATTTGTCTCACAAACTGAGATTCTCAGTTTTATCTAGTTTCTAATGTTTAGTTATTTTATTTTAGTATATCGTTTACATCCCCAACTCTTTCTTGTAAATCTAGACACAGAGATTGGATTTCGTTGTCTAATTTTATAACAACATGTACATTAACTCGTCTTGTTCCCTACTGTGGTCGTCTATATTCCTGTCCACACTTCTTATCTGAACCCTCTAATACCCAAGAACGCCTGGCTCTTAAAAATTCCTATACGACTAGCTGTCCAAATAAAAATTCAGAAGACCTCTTACCGAATTTATCTATTATTCCTGGTACAGAGGTAATCATTATTTTGTTTGCTTTTCACTCATACAAAGTTAAGGTTTCTATAATAATAATAATCTTAATATTTGAGTAATATTTGGTTGATATTTTCAAGCTTCATTCGGTCTTAGTAGTGTAAACTTCAAGCAAATTCCTTAGACGATATCTTGTGGAAATGTGACTCATTCGTCTTTGTATACGACTTGAAATTATTGAATTCTTGGTTTATCAAGATCTAAACACTAAGTAGTAGTTTGTGTCATCACCTAGTTCATGGGTATGGATTTGTTTAGTAAGCCTGTTCTCTTTATCTTGTGACCTGTATAAATCTTTAGTAATGGCTTAACGTCCTTTTTCTTAGTAGTAAAAAACCGTAGTGTTACCTCAATCTAGTACTGATTGCCCTTGTAATGAGTTCACTGTTTTTATGAACAAAGCAAACACCTGGAACAAATGTTTATTGCTATACTGCCTAGGGTGTTAGGATGAGTGCTGTAGCCAATATAACGTAACTGGGTTGTTACAAAAGTCAAGTCCTACCACCACATCAGAGTAGCGTCTATGATCAGAAAGTTTGATGTTATGCAGTCTGAATTATTTTATGTTTTACTTGTAAAACAATTAACACAAAATATTTCTCGATAGATTTGCTAAATTTCCATATCTCATCCACCTCAGGTACGTTTTACTTCAATTCCAACAAAACCACTTTATCCACCTCTTTCATCTCCATCGGAAATCACTGCCCATTGTATGGATCAAACATATACTCTTTGTACTACTATGGACGTAATCTTCTCGAGCATCAGTTCAGAAAAGACCAGTGGCTTAAGTAAGGATCTGGAATCTGCTCGCGAGCTGCTCGGTGAATTTCAATTTGCTTTTCTCAATTTATTATTAAGTACGTATTTTTATTATATATATATATATATATATATATATATATATATATATATATATATATATATATATATATATATATATATATATATATATATATATATATATATATATATATTGGCTGATGTTGAAATGATAGTTTGTGATCTTATAATTCAAATTTTACATCTTATTAGCTATAGTGATATATTGGATGTCATAGTAAACGCTCCGAAATGTGCTTAAACCCAACTAGGTATCTAATCTAATTTTTATGAGATTAATTGTTACGGTGATTTTAACGATGGATGTATTTGCCTTGACCTTTCCATTTTAGATCATTCAATGGAAGGCTGGGAACAGTGGCGTCGTATATTCCAATTACTCGCTAATTGTGAGAAAGCGATTGTTAATTATCCTAATTTGTACATTGACTTCATTACAGTTATTTATCACCAGTTAACTAATGCAAATAGATCAGAGGTGTCAAGTAGCAATTCAGCCGTGGAGCTACTCGATATTTTCTTTTCGGAATCATCTAGCTCAAGTACACAGTGGAAATTAACCGAACCTGGCTTTTTACCAACTATGATTGGGCGTCTTTTGAAAAATATCTATTCTGTTTGTACTTCTGATATAACTAACAAAACATGTCCCAGTGAAACTAGTAATATTCTGAAAGATCTCTTTAAACGTACAGATGGCTTTGCTCATAGCATAAAACATCGATTCAAATGGGATATGATCACTTCATATCAGTTATTACAAAGGTGTACTCCAAATATAACCGAAATTCCTATTGAAGAGTTTGACTGGGATGGAGATGAAGCACCTGTCATTGTACAGCTGTAAACAAGTCTGAAATAAAAATTATTTCCAATTTTTTAATCAGACTTTTTGTCTGTGTTCATTGCTGCGTATTTAGTCTGTTATAATATTTTAAGACATATTATTTTTACTACCCTCGTTGCTCGCGTGTTTGCTTCACTTTAGAACCCTGTAGTTGAAATTAGCGCGTTTTTAATGATTGTTGAGTGCGAAGTGGGTATGCCAAATAGAGCTTTGTAATTTCAAAGCAAATAAAGCTACTTCAATTATTGCTATATAAGAGAGAGGTGTGATCAGTTAATGTACTTCCAATTTTTGACTTACTATCCGCTAAGATCCCATATTTAGTTCATCAATTTATTTATTTATTTGAACACATAAATATTTGTACAAGAGGGCACCAAATATATATGCGCCACACAAAACAATGAGAATTCGAAGAGAAAGAAAAGAAGGTAAGGAGCGTGAAAAAAGAACAATAACGAACAGATTAGTGTAAGGTAGTGTAATAATAATAATAATCGTAATAATTGGGGAAACGGAAAGGTACAATGAGAAGGAATCTTTCAGTTAAGGAAAAAACAACCATTTTCTATGAAGAAAGTAAAAGAAGTTTACAGCAGGATCGCCACTGGCTTCTATTCTGAGCCATATCTGATAACGTCTCTAGCTACTATGTTGCGCCATTTCTAGGACCCCAGCCAGGGAGTCGCAAAAGACCGACATAAGGCAGTCTTATACATCCTTCTTTCATATTACGACACCATGTCGTAGACTGACCACCTCTCCGCTTTTTCCAACCAGTCCCAGAGTCGGCAAATAATGAACGGTGTGGAATTCTCTGGGATGACATTCGTAGAACATGTCCAAGCCACCAAAGTCGGTGTTTCAAGATGGTGACACCAATTGAATTGTCGTCTCTGTGCCCGAACACACGATGCCGAACTTCTACATTACTGACATGGTGTTGCCACTGGATGTCAGCAATCCTTCGGAGACAGCGATGATCGAACACAGAGAGTCGTCTAACATCCTGAACTCGGAGAGGCCAGGTTTCACAAGCATAGAGCAAAACTGCTATCACCGACGCGCTGTAGATTCGACCTTTTACAGCCAGACTAACATTACGAAGGCGCCAAAGGTGGCCCAGATTGACATAAGCCGCTCTGGCTTTCACTATACGTGCATTGATCTCATCACTCACGCCACCACCAGCACTTATGCATCTACCCAGGTACACAAATTCCCGACTACTTCTACCTGCTCACCACCCAAAGTGAGTACAGGATTAGAATCCTGCCAGTCTTGTAGAAGTACTTGGCACTTCGAAGGTGCAAGGCACATACAATACCTACGGACACTGATTGCCAACTGATTAAGTGCGGATTGCATGCCTTGGGCATTGTCGCACAGTAAGACAATATCATCCGCATACTCGAAGTTGAGAAGTCTTTCTCCAGGCAACAGATCCACACCACCATTACTTACATCCATCAGAGCTGTTTCCAGAATGTCATCGATGGCAAAGTTGAAGAGGAATGGTGAGATTGGGCAAACCTTGCCTAACTCCACTGCTCGAATAGAACAATGGAGAAAGGTGGTTGTATGCCCTCACTCTGCCTGAGGTGTTTGTATATAGAGCTTTTAGGATGTTAATAAACTTCTCAGGCATACCCTTCTTCAATAGACAATCCTAGAGAACAATCCTGTCCAACGAATCGAAGGCAGCCCTGATGTCAAGAAACACTACGATTGTTGGCCTGTGATATGTATGACGGTGTTCTAACATTTGGCGTAGGGTGAAGATATGATCAATACATCCTCGACCAGAACGAAACCCAGCCTGCTCCTCACGAGTCAATCTTTCTCGGGTTTTGAACAACCTACGAAGTATGACGGAGGCCAATAGCTTGGACGCAATCGGAAGTAGACTTATCCCCCGATAGTTGTTACAGGAACGACGTGAACCCTTTTTAAAGATTGGGACAACTATCGACTCATTCCATGACGTTCGTACACTCTCTAGTTCCCAGACCTTTGTAAACAACGTCGTCAATTCCTCAGCCAGAAAGTCACCACCATCTATAAAAAGAACCGAAGGTAAGTCATCTGGACCCAGTGATTTGTAGCGCTTCAAGAGTTGGAGTTCCTTGCGGACTTCCGCATCATTTGGTAGATCAGTCATCACCGGCCATGGAGGGCAGAACAGTCCGACCGATGTTGCTGGAGCAGCAGGCTAGTTGAACTACCCTTCATATAATTCTGCCCATCGTCCAAGACGTCGATGGATGTTAGTGATTGGCATCCCGTCATCCTCGCTCACACCAGACTTCTTGCTGCCAGTGGCTCGGATGAGTTGGAAAAGCTTCCGGTAGTTACCAGATGCAACTGCTGCTTCCAGCTCATTAGCACGCTCCGACCACTAGGCTTCTCGGTCCTTGCACAAGCTTTGCCCGATTTCATTACGCAACACCCTTCGTTTGTGGTCAAACTCACGGTCACCCGGAGTAGACCGACGGGCTTCGATGAGTTGTTAGGAGCCTAAAGAAACTCAGTGCTTATAAGCGGGACGTTTCGCGAAGCCGCAAGCAGCTGTACTCGCCATTTTCATGGCGTCGTGCAGTTGCAACCAATGCTCATCTATACTTTTCGGTGGAATGGTATCTAGCCTAGGAGCTAGCTCGGTTCGATACTTACTTGCAACAGAAGTTGCAACCAGCTTGCTAACATCAATCCGTTGGTGGCGGTCACTTCGTTGGCCACTGAAAAGTAAGGCAAGATTGGCGCAGACCAAGGCATGGTCAGAGTCCAGATAGGTACTCCAAAAGGAGCGGCAGTCTTGTACACAACCACGCCAGCGGTAGCTGATCGCGATGTGATCAATCTGAGTCCAGGCTTGAGATTCAGAGGGAGGACGCTAGGTGGCACATCGGCGATGACTGTGCCGAAAGTTAGTGTTAGCCAGAAACAGGTTGTGGTCTGTGCACAGTTACAGTAGACGGTCCCCGTTATCTGTCCTGCGACCAACAAGTCCCCATCGGCTACCTAAACGACTCTTCTGTGCCTAGACGCCCGACCTGAGCATCCAAGTCTCCGGCTAGTACTACAATATCTGTCGAACGCACTTTCTGGAGAAGAACAGATAACTGGTGGTAGAATTCATCCTTGATTGCATCCGGGCTGCAATCTGTCGGGGCATAGGCGGAGATGACGAAAAGATATCGTTTCTCACTCCGATTTCTCACTTTGATTGAACTTTCTAATCTAACAGCACATAACCGACTGTTAATGGGGATCCAATCGATTAGTGCTGCCTCAGCTCTGGCGCTTAGTGCGACACCAACGCGAACAAGACCAGACGAAGATGCCACAGGGTCCCCGGATAAATATACGTAAAACAAGCTTTTTGAGGCGACAGATGGAGAGCGAATTTGTAGTACTTCACCAGTGTTGAATACGGGTCTCGGATAGACAACAAACGTCGATATCGAGACTTTCCAAAGACAAAGCCAGCCCTATCTGTTGTCTGACCTGCATAAGTGTGTGAACGTTGAAGGCAGCCAGTTTGAATGGTGCACGTGGTTTCAGAAAAACTGCTTCAGTATTCGTATTTGGTGGTAGCATTCAATTTTCAACCAGTCAGTGACTCAAGAACGTTTAGATAGAACCGAGTTTCCACCATATGGTGGAACAGCTCGCCTATATAGGCGAGCTGTTGTATAAGTCGAAAAATAAGGATACATAAAGTGGGAATGAAATAGAGTGAATAAATGACGTAGTAAATAATAACAATAATAATGTGAATCGTTTGGTTGCTAATCAAAGCAAGACAAGTATTTTCCATAAATATCGACATTTATCAATTAAGGTAAAGCCTACAGGTTTAAGTTACTTCTGGCTACTACAGCTCAGCAGGAATTTGACTAAAAATGTACGGACAACACCAGGTTATTAATTTGTTTAAAGTTCCGAAGGGAAGTAATGATAATACACCTGTCCTAGAGTTGTTTATTTTTATTTCAGAAATTATAGTTATCATAATCGGTTGTGATGTGCTCTGTTTGAGTGGAATTATTTATCTGACATTCTCTGTATTTAGATACACTAACTTTACAACTACTTATGAATCACCAAACACAGTGAGTGTAAACAGTCACATTTTGTGATGGTTCACTAGAAGCAGTCGAAAAGTTCGTGCACCTAAACTGCTGTATGAATGCTCCTGGTAGTGTGGCATTTGATGAGTCTGCTTATGGTGAGAGCCAAAGGATTTCATATAAATCTATGCCATCTTCGGTGCTGCCATGATGTTAGTCTGGTTGTAGATGCTCAAATTTAAAATGCGTTAGCAAAAGCAGTTTTGGTTTATGGCTGTGAAACATGCCACCTCTTAGCTGGTTTTCGACGACTCTCTTTTCGACCACCGTTGTATGTGTGGTGCATACTTTTTCGGTGCCCGATTGTGCCAGAATTTATGTGTAGTAATGGGAGATTAGGACTATTATTAACTCGTTATAATGGTCGTTCTGTTTAATATTCGACTGAATTCTGAGGAGTTCAATCATTAATTATTTCTGTTGTATTTTGGTAATTTTTGTTTTATCCACTCCTCAATTGTAGCTGTTGTCATAACGTATAGTGGACGGGCTTGCCTATCTTGATGGCTCGATCGAGCTAAAGTGGCTGAGACACATGTTCCTTTAGGTCCTACCATTTCAGTCAGGTAATCTGGAAAACGGTAAGGTTAAAAGCAGCAACTTAAGGTCCGAGGGCGACATCGTACTTGCTGACTGAAAAAGGGTGCGACGGCAGTAAGGGATTTTCCTCGGACAGTCAGTATCTCCAGTGATGTCACCTCACAACGCAAGCATGGGGTTAGAAAACGTCTACCCTAAAAATTTCACACCTTATATTATCCCACGGATTTCCGTCTCCGGCGGTATAGCTTTTCAAAGTGCAAAGCTACAACTCCCCCCATCAGTGCTAGTGACTTGAGTTCACGAAATCTTATCATATTCACCCTTCTTCAGATTCTGGAACAGACATACTTTTCGACGTCCGAATAAAGGTGCTTTCCTCGACCTTAAGGCGACATTTGACTCTGTTGATCATGAGGTTTTGTGACAGTGTCTGTCATTGAAAGACGTACCAAAGAAGTATATTAACCTTGTACAGGCTCTCTACTCAAACATTACTGGTCGAGTCAGAGCTTATGGTGAACTGCCATTGAAATTGGTTACTTCAAGTGGTGTTTGCCGGGGTTGTCCGCTTTCCCTATTTTTACTCAACTTTTTCGTAGACATATTTTTAGAGAAAACACTTTCATCGCCTGACTTTTCAGAGATTGATTCATTCGACTTAGAATACCCAGATGATATAGTTGTGTTTGGTGAAGACACTGGTAAAATGCAGTCTTCTGACCACTTTAAGTAACAGTGCAAGTATATTTGGGATACAGTTCTCTCCCTCCAAATATGAAATGTTACTTCAGGATTGGCTTCCATCAGCGCCTGGAATAATGATAGAGAGTGAAGTAGCTGAACGCATCGACCGCTTCACTTGTCTTGGGAGTCCCGTCAGTACTAATGGTCTGGTGTCTGACGAGATCACGGCACGGACTCAGGTGCTTTTATCAGCTTGCATCACTTGTGGAGTGGACGAGATATCCGTCTTCCAACCAAAGGGTGAGTTTACTGCACAGAAGTTCGCTCCGTTCTATTTGGCGGATGTGAAACATAACCATTAGGAGTAGATGATATTTTTAGGTTACTGGTATTCGATCATTGGTGTCTGGGAAGTGTTGCTCGTGTATTTTGGGACCATCAAGTGTGCAATGCTTGGGTTAGAAATAGGGTACTAGATATGGATCAACGGAGTTGTTACGCGTGCCCAAGCACCACCTACCTCGACGTGCCATGTTGTTTGATGTAAGAGTAGGCTCGAAAAAAGCTAGGGGCTGCCAAACTTAAACACGGCATCAGTCCATGAAGCATCGACAGTTGGACCCCATCATGTTAATAGATGTACAATAACTACCTGGTTGTAGTCCGCGTGATTCTCGTAACCGATGGTTACTAACATTGAATGACATGGCTCAAAATCGTTTGCAATGGCACAGGTGCATCTATTCCTTGTCTTCCGCCAAATTCTAAATTCCTCATAACTTTTTATTGTTTTTATTTCAATAATATGTTTTTTTTCTAATCGTATCTTCGATACCTAGCCTCTCCTGTTACCACTGGTACTGTTACTATCTGTACTACTCTGGGATTCGCTCTGACAACTTCATCTTTCCGTGCTAATGGGTTATGACAACTTGAACTGATGTGGATACTTACCAGGTTTTACGTTGTGACTGTCTGTTTTACTCAGTTTCGGCCTGTACTCAGTACAAAATTCGTTATAATTATTTAAATGTATTTAATATTCATCGAAAAGTAAAATGGTACAGAAAAAGTAGTATATTTCCATAAGACATGCTAGCAGTCGCCGACCAGACTTGTTTTCCATTATCTGCTTAATAGCTGAGGGCTGGGTCGAGAGTTTTTTTTATACTCCTCATATGGTAGAGTTAGATAAAGTATTTCTAAAATCCCCATTTAACTACTGTAAACAGTTTAGTTAATGACATTCCTCTACTTATGATATTTCGGTTGCTGTATAATCGTGTTTATGATCACATGAACTGGATAGGCCTATTGGTAATTGTAAGATATTGTAAAACGAGATTGTCATCTAATTGGAGGGTAGGAGAATTAGTAGGATGTTGAGATTTTGTTCGGGCAGAACGTTTTTGTAAAATGGGGTCTGATGTGATAGCATCTAGAGCGAAAGCGGAAAATGGTTATGATAAAAAGGTGACCTTAGAAACGTGATACGATGCGTAAGAATTAGGCTGAACTATCTGTCCTTAATCTTTTGAACAGAAAGTGAACTAAAAACTGCTCATTCCAATAATTTACGGCTTTTTATTTTTTGTGTTAATATTTTATATAGCATATCGCTTTATCCCGAAAAACATATTATTCTGGTCACTGGTCTTGTGTCTGGCTTCAAATTATTCGAATGCTTAAACTAACGATTTGTGTTTGTGAGCAGCCATCACTAGCTACACTTTGTTTGTCGGTCAACTCTATTCATACAAAAGGTGCTGGACACTTAACTGTGAAACCAACGACAAAAAGTAACTGATGAGTCCACATCGTTTGAACTAATTTACTTGTTTCTAGTAAAGGGATATAAACAGAATATACAAGCCAATTTAATTTAGTAATATCTGACTTTTCTGAGTTGCGTTGCCTCTGTAATGTTTTTCAAGGATTTGCAATGGGGTATGCTTTAATCTCACTGGCACTTATGAACATTTCCTGAGATGGCATATGATTCTAGGTGTGGAGGGTCCCGGAACCTTTAGTCCGTACGTTCTTGTTAATAGTCCCCGGGATCTAGATTTCCCAAGTTGTGGTTAGTCAAATAATCTTCAAAATGAAGCCACGAAATCTAATGAAATTGTTTTAGAGAACCATTATATCATATGCTTACAGGTCATTTTGGTTGATAGTCAAAATTTGAAGGGGTATTTGGATGACAAAAGTTCACAATCCTGTTTACTCGTGAAATTTTACTTGGTATTCCAAAAAAAGCAAGTTTCTGTGAAACTATACAAGTGCAGTAGTCGGGTGGCATATTGAAAGACATCTGAGTATTTATAAACAGTTGTCTTATTTATGTGGTATTCCGAAGAAATATCGCACTTATTGAAGACAGTACTCGATTGAACTTCCCATGTAATGTAGATAGATGGAAAGATAATCATTCCTGTTCTACTTGAAGCAGAAAGCGGCATTCAGTATATAAGTGGAAGCCATGGTTACCAGGCTTTTGAATAATAGAATTTGATGCGTTTATTTGTTTATTTATTTGGACACATAGATACTGGTACAAGGGGGCACCAAATACATATGCGCCACACAAATCTCAGTTGATTTGTGTGAGGGCTGTGATACTGCCCGGGTGCCAAAACCGAAGCAGGGGGTTTCCTTAGGGGGCCACACCCAGAGCCTTCGACCTGAATGTCTGGTCCACAAGGCAGTGAATCATCGTAAGGAGATACAGTCCCATGGTAGCCTGTGACCAACAATTGGTTCATACGCCATTTGTTCCTTCAGAGTACCGGAGCCCATGTGCACCATTGGTTCGGAATCAGGGTTTTCCAATTCCTCTAGGTGGGCTCTTCGTGTCCACCAACCCGGTTAGAGCGCCGGGCATTCGCTTTTCATCCTCTCAATTCCGTAAACAACGCCCTCGCCACGAGAAGGCAGTGAGTAGGACTTCCCTGGCAGATGCTATATACGCGTGGCCATGTGAGAACATTTCGAGAGGGAGAGCGAACTCTCCTCACTCTCGGCTGTACCAGGGCATTTGGGGCCACGACTGTTGAATGTTTCCCATATAAACTATTAAGAACTACTTAGCCCTTCTTTCTATGGTCTTTAAATCCTTGTTCGTAAATTCAACAACTGAAGTCGAGTAACAGTAAATCAAATCGTTAATGAAATAAATATTTTTGGAGTGGATTGTGCATCACGGTTGTTCGGTTAAACATAATTGCCGAACTGCCCGGAATATTTCTAGTTCGATAATCAAATGTATGTTAAAGAGTCCCTAAATAATAGAACCATAAATTCCCAATGACTAGTTTATAATAAAATGTCATTGTTTCCTGAAAAAGTTGTCTTTAATTTGACGATACAAACGACAGTTACATATGATTAAGCCAGCAGAAATTATTTTAAAAACGTTAGCTACTTAGTTTTAATATAGTAGTTTAATGTAGAATGCATTATATTAAAGATTTTAAAATTTACAAAAACTTAGAAGAGTAATCGAAATGCTCGATATTATTAACATTGTTTCTCTTGATAAACATGGAAGTAATAATTTTGATTTCTGAAATAAGAATAAGATATACTTACGCAAGATATAGACATTCAACTTAGGTTATACACACCATTTGAATGAATGCAGAGAAACTGATTGACGATTAAGAAACAGGTAATGATTTCTATCTCATATGTATAGTAACAGTTAAAGTCAAAAGAGAAAACAAATAAACTTCAGTGTGTTAAAATAGAATACTTGCCATCCGATAATTAATACTTTTTAATATGGCACTGTATGTGTACTTATTTATATTTGTGATTGTGCGTTAATTGTTTCGTAACATACGAAGGTCACTTCCGCAGTAATGCTTCAAACTCAGGTTGTTAATACGTTAGTTGATGCCTTTTTTAGCGATTGGTGATTGCAAATAACTCTTTCAAGAAAGTCATTGTTACAGTTTTGATCAATGAATGTTGAAATATTAGTATTTTCACCATGTGAATTCGCTGAGTTCGTCTGAGATGGAAATGATGTACGGATTAGTGATGGTCTTTCATAACCTAGCGAGTCAACACCACCACCAGTTTCCATTAACCAATAAGCTGTTAGACTCCGGTTATTGGTTGACCCACTACCACTATGAGGCATAGTGTCTACCATACTGGTTGATTTTGAATTAAATGATTTAGAATGTAGTGGTTTACTGTGTGCATGGTTGTAATTAAACGGAACTAGATGACTCCCTCTTTGATCACTGTTATTAGCATCGGTGGTACTGAGGGAATTGAACTTATTACTGTGATTACCACTCTTATCATGAAAACCCAAAGTTTTGTAAGAATTTACTTTCATGCCATTTTGATCGCGTAATAAGGTGTCTAAGCAAAAGTTTGAACTTGGTGGTTGGATTTGGTTTTGTCGATGTTGCAGAATCGCATTTGTTGAGTTTGTCGTTTTATCAATTCTGTTCTCCGTATTACCTTGTATTGACCGCGACTTCAGCTTAACCGAGGCTTGTCTATTACTTTCAGTACCGTTCGATGTAGTCGCCAATGTCGTCTGTTCCGTGGATGGATCAGACATTGAACATTCATAAGCACCAGCCAGTGGGGCAGTTGATGAGGTGTAAATCCGGTTCTCCATTCGAGACTCCCGGTAGTTGAACTTATTCATACTAATGCCTTCAACACCAGGTGTTACAATGTAACCACGAGTAGCTGTTTCTGCATACGAACGGCTTTTTGTATGAAATGCCGATGGCTTCAAGTCTTTAGAATTGTTGGATGATAGTAGAAGTTGTTTACTGGAACTCATTCCTTGGGATAGATTGGTCTCATTAATTAGCGATGAATCCATGTCGCTTACTGGGCGTCCACCATCTAGAGATGTCCTACGTTGACAGTTATTAGAAAGCATGCAAAGTGATAAATCATTTGATTCGTGATGTGGTTTGTTGGAACCATACATGGATGCTTGTTGTCCTGATCTACCTATATGACAAAATAATAATCAGTGGTTAATATTTTTTGGTTGTCACAAGTTTAGGCGTGGAAAGCTGTATTTGTTCTAACTCTGAAGTCTTATCATTAGATACATAAAAGGGAACCAGAAATTCTGTTAATTATTCTTAACCTTCCACAATCTGTTTAGCCATACAATTTTTGGTGGGCTCAGGTATGGGTTATAATGAATTTGAAGAGCTATTAATTTTCTGATATTTTTTTTTGAAATTACAACCCGATAAAAGTGTCTTTGACTCCAATAAAACCTTAAGATAAATAGGCCATGTTAATTCCATTGAGAATAAGATATTTTTACACTGACTTAAACCATCTACAAATTAAGAACAGGTGAAAAGTTGCAAAATGAAATCAAGAAAAGACTATCTACACATTCGGAGATCGAAAGGGGTAGTAAAAATATCTATTTATGAAGGTAAATATGACGTGATAACCGAATCCTGATACTACAGAATAATGCGATGAGATTTGGTAAGTTTGTTTTAGATAAATGTTTAGTCGAATTCCTAACTTAGTATAATGACACTTCGGATCTTCACCCACGGTTTTTGACTAAATAAAATACTGCTTGTATTGCTTTCTGTAGTACAAAATATAGAATAATTAAATGATGTTTCAAGCACTTTTAAAATGTTTTAAGTCATACCTTGTAAACTTTTGGGCAGAGGCAACGATACAACAAATGGTTGAGAGAAGGGGCTTTGATTATTTTGTGAAGCCATAATGAATTCATCCATCTTTTTGCATAACTGTCCAAATGTTGGTCTCATTTCTGTGAATCGACTCCAACATTGTAGTAGTTGATTATAACTGAAGGTAAACAGATAGTAATTGTTTTATTAGGCTTCTGTACAAAATAATTGAATAAATAGTGTGTTATGGTATTGCAATTGCGTTTCAAAAGTATTTCATTTATCTATCAAGACTTCATTTGCGTGGTAGGTAAAAATAATAAAAAAACTCATTGTTCAAGTCTAAAATGGTAAAAGTCACTTTTGGCCTATCGGGACCTTTGAAGTATCTTCGAGAAAAGGAATTATATTTTTATTATGACTTCAATTATATGAGCTCTACAAATCCAGCAGATATTACTAAATTAATGGTTATACTATGGTTGTGAAGCTATCTAAAATACTGATAGTTCATGAACTACTCGATTAATATCATTTTCTTTAGTTAAACCTTTTTGAAATATCTAAAACACTTAGCACCTTTTTCACGCAGCTTATTTAACTGCAAATGTTAATAATATTATTAAAGACTACTTGCAGCTATGCGTTTCTTGAACTCTACTTTTCTGCTATAATGTGAGTGTTCGTATAGCATCTAAAACAATACAACAAAGTGGAAAAATGAGCACCATGAACTGAATGTCAATCACGTTGTGACTGCCTTACAAGGAGACTCATGATTGGACGTTTAAATGGAAATTTATGCCGAAATGTGCTGAATATTACAAAGAATACTGTTTTATTTGATGTGCTTCACAAATGTGTACATACTGTTTCCGATGAAGGTTTCAGTGCTCATCATGGAAATTTCTTTCCCAGGGTGTGAAAGAGTGACATATCAGTTTTGACACCATCTTTCGTTCCAAAATGTATAACATATAAGCGTAAAGATTAATTCATTCACTTGTTAGCATATATATATCTAATAATAATACTATGATTAAGGACAATAATGTTATGGATGCAGAATAATATACCAATCATTATCATGTTAAGTCTAATGATGTCCTTGGACGTTAAATGAACATTTCCTATTGGCCGCTATTTATTTCACTCGTTAAATATTGTACAGATGTTGTTTTCTATTTTTATGGTACGATGTGGTCTGTTTGGTTAGTATATAAATAGAGTATGTCTAAAATATAATAATTCATAGCTCAGAGGCTGTGACTTGCGTTCTAGACTCAACTGGCTGGGCTAGGCAGGGAAGCGGGACCAATCAGAACCCTAGGCCGTTCATTACGTGTTTACGTGCCACTGATTCGATCGATAAAACGCTGCTTATCAAAACCTGCAGTCACACGTTACAACAAATACAATACAATTTGTGGGGGGGGAATAGTTTATTGCTCAGACCATAAATAACAATAAATTCAACATTTTAAATATTACTCATTCAATTTTTTTATTTTGATCGTCTGGATTATATTCTACTTCTTTGTTAGGACCACTAGGTTTCGTGTTGAAACATTTTCTTTTGATTTCGTTCTCATAGTGAGGCTTGAATGATTAGTATCTAAATATGAGGAACTGGTAATATTATGAACTCGTTAACATCTATCTACATTAAGCTTGAGATACAGTTTCAAGGTTTTAATCAATAACTTGTTGTTGTTTGGACTTACAGTTCTTCTGGACAATTTTCAGGACGTCCCAAAACGTGTCCACCAATAACTAAATTCATGACATCCACATTCGCTCGGCCGTAAAATGGGTCAGCACCTAGGGTTAAAACTTCCCAGCAGGTAACAGCATACGCCCTAAAAGGACAGAAAAAGTTCATAAAAATAAGGTAGTAATAACATTGATTACACGTGGCCTATGATATAAAATAAATTTAATAATATATTCAGAATATTAGGCAAATAATGTAAATCTAATTCAGAATCAGTTAACCGAACGAACTTAGGTTTAATGTCATAAAAATGCAACCACCCTAACACTCAAACATTTGTTTATTTTATTGAAAACTTCAAAGGAAACAGCTAATAAATTATTCTATAGGAAGGTTCTTTACAAATGTGCAACAGTAGATTACTTGTTGAAGTCTTAGGGTTTCAACCATTAGGAAGGTTTTAAACTAGCAATAGTGAATTCTGTTTGAGGAACCGGCCACTGTCAATAAATTTCATACAAACAATGCGGTTCGATGTTGAATACATAAACATATACTTGGCAAATAAGTCACATATGAGAGTAGAAATTTATGTTTACTCTGGTCTTTTCCAGGAACGTAATCAAATGATATTATTGTATCTCCCTAGTCACTTACATTCATTTGACTAAAAGATTTATTTCTATTTTGTATATTTTATATGGAATATTTGGATTTATTCGTGATCACGCGACAAAATTTTAATGTAGGGCAGTCAAACTGGTGTATAGTTTACTTGAACCACTGTGAAACTAAAATCTCACCCGAAAATGTTCTGTTAAAAACACTTAATTGGGATTCACAAGTTGTTTACCTTGTTTGGTAGGGAACTAAAGTTGTATAAGTACATTAATAGTATTTTTCGAGAAATCAGTCACTATTATATCCATAAGTTACGAGTTTCAATATCACAAAATCGTTTTACATTTAATATCACTCAACGTCTATAACTGGAACATGGTTTGGTTTTCTTAGTAAATTTTCTGGTGTAGTGACTTGTTTCTATAAACTTCTGCCAACATATTATTTAATGTAGTTCACTGTTGTTTTTTAAGCTTATATCACTATGTAAACAAAGCTAACTTTATCACTTTAATATCATATGACGTCTGTTTTATTTATAATTTCTTATGCAAAAGAGAAATGTTACCAAACAAGCTTTTCAAACAATGAAATATGGTGAAAATTACTATTTTGATGTACACACTTCGAGTATTTATAATCTAATGGATAGATTAAGAAGGATCACTTCAAACTCTACATATGGTAGTAGAATTTTTACTATAAGGCTATAAACTCTAGTTGAAAAATTCTTTTCATTGGACATTGTACTGTTGTAGCTAGATTTCAGTTTGTATAGTTCAAGAAAGGTTATTTTGATGAAAGTTCGGCTTGATTAATGTCAGTCATTCTTATTATAAAAATTTTATAGATGAAATGCGTTTACATTATCCAAGAACTTGTAATCTGCATGAAAATATATGGATGCTTTTTAAAATTATTCTTCATAACGTGTGCAATCGCTAGTAAGAACTCCGGAATATTTCTTAGGATTACCATTATATGTAATAAGTGACAAACTTTTGCGAAACTTGTATATTCGTTAAATAAATTTTAAGACAACCTATTGAAGCTAATTTTTCTTCACAAGATGCTTTCAAATGAAGAGTTTAGCTATTCTTTGCTGAAAATGTTGAAAAAAAACACAGAATACGGTCAAGAATAATAACAATCAATCAGAATGGACTACTCTAGTTGTTTGCCAAACAAAATTATTTACTCTGAAGAAGTAGCTTGCATTAAGTCACAAAACATGCGAAATAAAAAATTTTTACTGATTGGGTTATAATAAAAAATATATTTATTATTAAATGATAGAATAGAATTAATAATGTAAAATCCAGTTTGTGTGCTCAATACGGCGAATGTAGTCAGGGTAGATTATAAATGAAAATAAATTTGTGTATAGTAATTAGTGAGTGAATAATCTTATTTATTCCTCCTTAAGGAAATATAAGTTAACAACCCGTTAAACATTTGACTCTGATGTATATGTATGTCGATACAACGTAAACGTTAGATGTATTAATATATCAATTACATACTGACAATTATGTTTAACTGGACTATAAAAACAGTTCTATAGTAAGAGAAATAATGATAAACTGCTAGTTTATATATAACTTATCTGTATCTATATATTTGTTTATATATCCATTTAAAAGATAAGCAAATTCAGTGTATGTCGAGTTTACGTTTTTCTATGCGTTGATTAGCAACATAACTATATAGGTGTTTGTATGCAAACAAGTCCAAATACAAACTCTCGTGAAAACGAACATTGATAATTAATTACTATACGTGTTACATCTTATTGTAACAAAAGTGTACATTTTGTGATTTTCTGTCTAAATTTTTTGCTTCTAGAACTGACAAAACCGTTCACACAAACAAAGAAAAACATTAATTACATATGATTAAATAGTTTTTCCACTGGTTTTTTCGTTTCAAAATATTCTTAGAAATTTTTACTAAATCAATTTAATCATCATTTTCAGCTAGTATCAAATTGTGACGCCTGACTGATTGTATAGACTGTAGTACAGTAACAGATATGACTAAGTTTCAAGTTAAGATATTTAATCAGCTTTTGAGTGTTATTATCTCACTTGATGATATACAAATGGTTTTTGTCCTCTTTAAATAATGTTATTATATGCAATAAATCAAATCAAAGACTGGACTGATATCAACTTTAAAGTAGTAGATTATTTGTCCTATGTTTTTTTCAACTATAGACAATCGCTTCATAGTTTATTAAGAGAACATTCGAATACAGACTTTATGAGTAGAGACCGGAGGTACCTAATCTATCTACCTAAATAGATACATATACTGGAACATTTAACTAAAAATCAATTTTAAGAAGACTCATTTAATAAGAAAGTTTCAGAACTAAATAATGTACAAAATGCCAATACATAAAAACGATGAATCGAAAGTAAAAAGGAGAAGAATTAACATGTCAAGCGGATAACTCTAAAATTTTCTATAAACATGTTTAGCAGAATTTTACAATGTGAACAACATCTCACACGTATCTACGTCCATTTGAAATAAATCTAATCACACTTATTGTTTATCTACAGAGATCCGGGAAAGTTTGTTAAAGAGATTGCAACAAGAAATAGGTTTGTGTGTACATATGACACTTTAAAGGTATTCCGTTTTCGATTATTAGGTTTATTCACGCGATTAGGCAAAGAACTTCACTCAGTCTTATCTAACCACGTATTTAACCATTGATATATATATATATATATATATATATATATATATATATATATATATATTGTAAATTTAAGTAATGTTTATTGTAGCTAGTGGATTACATTTTGGAACAAATAATTGTTTCTATTACTTTTTAATGGATAGATGGATGTATGGTGCTCAATATTGCAAAATTATTTTTTTAAACGGTACATACTGATGATCACATTTCATAGTAATTATCCACTTTTACTATTATGCATATAGAGGCCTATCTAAAAAGTTTATTTCATGAGATCTGACGCCTATTAACTAATGACTTCTAGTAGTGTTCGTTGTTAATCAGAACAGGAGTAGCTAAATAAACTATGGAGTTAAGAAATGATTGAACCATTTTACAGCATCGTATGTTATTAACAAGTAAGGAAATGTCGTATGTGTGATAATAAAAGATAAGGGTAAGTTCTAAACTTCACACCAGCAAATATTATTTAAAATTCTACATATCTTTTAGCATAGAGATTATTAGACATAAGACACATTCCAGTAATCACTGAAAGTATGCCGAAAACTGCACGGGATTTTTCGCGATGGTAACTGTTAATTGTTTAATATTATACCTCTGTTGCAGGATTTTCTAATAGTGAACATGGTTAACACATACTTAATCGAACGCATAAAACTCCTAGTAAAATTACTTGCTATGGCTGAAATTCGTTCAGAAATATAGATCATACCACTGGTTACAACTCTATATCGGTAGAGGGTCATTCATAACTTGGTTTTAAGAAAAGATACGGTAGATAGATATTCCTATTTAAGAGTAAATTGAACGCTTTTTCTTTAATTGCAAAAGGTCAATTTACTGTTCTTCATACCGATATTGATTCCATGATATATCTATCAAATTCATAAGATCCCGATTAGACTTATAAGGCAAATTCATACATTACAATTCTAACTGACATTCCAACCATGTTTCTTCCGGCAAGTTGGAGATATTTTTTTAATCGACAGATGGTATTTTAACGGAAAAAGTATTAGAGTGTCATTTAGGTGAATTTTCTTGTCACCTTCTTTTTAACTTTCCATAAGAGTTTAGAGTGGATCAACTTACTAGAATCCGCCTAAATATTTTTCATGTATATGGAATACCAATATAGGGTTTTAGAAGGGGAGAACTACTTCCACTGAAATCGTTTAGAAATATGCTAAGAAAAATTCCGCTTTCGAATTAAGATGGAAGCTTCTTTATTGAATTTTAAGGAAACTAAACATTTCTCATAATTTCAGAACAATTTAGCCTCCTCTCATAATTCATCTTATTGGCAGACTTATTCTAATGATTAAAATGATATAGGTTTGTTTCTTGATTGAAAAACATGGACCGCTTCATTCTGAAAGGAACAAAGTGTTTTCCACCAAGTGTTGGGCAGAAGCATCAATATTTCCAAAAGAAATAAAGTGTTCGGTCATTGCACAATATACACTGTGTGTGATATTTACAAGCATGCGTAAATTCGTTTTATGTTCAGTGTTTATTTGTTCAGAGGTGAACTTTAGATAGATAAACAGTATCACTTAATTCAATGCACCAATATGCCACACGTCACACGAAATAATTTGAACATCCTTACATAGCAACGTATTACCTGTCAGAATCTGATAATTATCAACCTACAGATTGAGTTGCAATAATATCTAATCATTTCAGATAGCTAATTCAACTTTATTTATAACTAATTAAGACTGAATTATTCTTTTTATGTAAGCGAAAGACAAAACTTCTTAACCTGTGTCGTCAAAAGCAGCATATTTACGTCAGATTTATCTAAAAATTAGAATATAGAATGTGAGTTGTACATGAGGGTATTTCAGTGTTAGTTAATAATATCCATTATGTGTCTTTGTGATGCTCATTATCTACAGATAAGTATATAAAATTATAGACGTATGGTCTGTAAAATAACTTAAAAGACCTCGGACAACTTCGGAACAAACACCTTGTGTAATTAAAAGAAACATGTTATCCGGAATCACAGATGTATTAGTAGTACACTGAAGCCTGGATATAAGTATGTTAGATGAAGCTAAAACACCAGTGTTTAATTCACACAGAGAGAAGATATTCTTTTCTAACAGAACACTTATATAAATATTTTTTAGTGTATTGAACCATCATATTGCTTAGGTAAGCAAGCATGAAGCTATTTACCCACCTGTTATCAAATTAAGAACGATTCTTGGATAACTCCTACTGAGGCATTCTGTGAAAGGCTTAGAGAAATGAAAACAATTATAGATTTTTTTACATCGAGATTTTACCCAGTAGCTATAATACTAAACGCGGTGATCAATAGGGAAATATTTGCTTACCTTACAGAAGTCCTTTTAAATATTTTTGCCTCTTCTTTCCTTTGGAATTAAATTGACACGTTTTCTTACTATAGACTTCTGTTAGACATAAAGTCACGTCATAGAAACTAATTGGTCAATGTAATCGCTGTATAGGTTTGAATACTGAAAAAGTTCTATTTTCTCACCATTCAGTTAGCAAACCGTCATCTGATATAAAACTGTGCATAATCAACAGACAGGAATACAATTTACTAGCCAGTATATGAGTCTCCTTATTCATTTGTGAATTATTTTGATCAGGAACAAGTTTATGAGTAAAATAATCCTTCCAACAATGTTTACTATCTACCTTAAGCATAATCTATCACATCCAAATAATTCTGATATAAAACAACTTAAAGTAATGATTTATTGAAAAATCTGGAAACCTGTTGTTGAGATTGTATAAAACATTGATTTACCAAAAGTTGTTTGTAATTACTGAACTTTAATAGAAACCTATTTTCCTTCCCTCATTTGTTTTGCACCCAAAACGATCAATAAATTCTGGAAATTCTTTTACTAAAATGTTATCTATCATTTTAGTTTACGTGTCTTCCTGTGCCTAACTGTTTATTGAATTTAGATTATTATATTGTTGTTTTCATTAATTTTCCTAATTTTTCATGCCTTGTACTTATTAAAGCGTCAAATGAAAGGTACATTTAATGGTTTATCATAAGTGTTTTGCCTTTGTTTGTTAAAATATTCACAAACAGAAGCATAAATCAGTAAATTATGCATTTATAATCAGAGCATTGGTTACTTGTATATTATGGTATCGAATACAAAACACAATGAATGTTTTGATTGTGGAGTTTAAAAACAAAATAACTCCCACTTTGTTCATTTGGATAGATATAAGCTGAAGCAAAAGTGCTGGTAATAAATGTAGATGAGTAGATAATTTCAGAGTTACAGCTATCGAAAGAACAAGCAGCATGAAAATCTCAGGTATTGATTTTTCTCTACGAGACACTCACTTGAATAAATGTTAATCTTAATGTAGTGTATGATGAATGACTCCTTGGGAGAGATTATAATCCTTATTACAAAGCCTCTATTCGTTAACTACTCGGTTGACATTTTGTCATGTCAATTATTGCCTCTTGAGAAAAAAGAATATTTATCTTTTCTAAATGAATAAAAAATATTAAAACTACTTCTTTAGGCTTTAGAACTGAATTTCGAAACTTGTAATTCATACTGCTGTATAATGATTTTGTTAGATTTTATTGAGCTTCCCTAGTACCATTTAAAAAATATGTGTAATATAAACCAAAAAGTGTAGTGGTAGCTGATACTAAACATTTTCCACTTACCAAACATCAGATTTTGTTGTGAATAAACCATCACGAATAGCTTCTGGCGACATCCATCTCACAGGTAATTTGGGTTCATTGCGCTTACGGTAGTAATCATTTTTATAAATATCTCGTGCTAGTCCGAAATCACACAATTTGACTATACGTCCACTTGAATGATTATGACTCACTAAACAGTTTCGTGCTGCAATGTCTCTGAAGAAAGAGATTATATGCATTAATAAGTAATAGTTTAATACAATATCATTGCGGAAATCGATATAATTGCATGTCTCAGTCTTATAAGGTCGAATAGGACATAATAAATTATCGGGAATGAAGTTGGTTTTCCTCATTAATAAGTAGAAATTGTCGGACACATGGTTAGAAATCGGAATAGGCAGAGATCTGAGATTAGCACAACTGCCAAATTGTCATTAGGTTACAAGTGTATTAAAATTAATTAGTAGCTAGCAGTGGAACTCAGAACATTCTTTTCGTTCTACATGTGACTTGTCAGCTGAGTATCGTATCTGGATCTCAGAGCCGAGGATTACACTGATATTAAGACACGGCATTTTGGGCTTCAAACATTAACCCTCTATCCATTTAGCTATTGAGTCCAGATAGCTATCAGATTGTGCTACAGCTATGAATTTAGTTTATTCAACTCTAATAAAATCTTAATTTTTAGCTTGAAAGAGCAAATCAGCCATCGAGAACAATAACTTTCTCATAATTAGCAAAATCTTGTAATGCGTAACACATTTAATTCAACTTGTCAAATTTGAATAGCCATAAGCTGACTAAGTGGATGAATAACTGTCGCATAATACTGATTACCAAACAACAGAAGATTCATTGAGTCTCTCAATAAGGCAAAACGAAACAGTGATGCTAAATGAGTGTTAGAAAAATGTATGTACATTACTAGTCAAAGATTGGTGTCATTTAGAAAATAAGTGAGCGAATTCATTTATCTTGGTGACTTGTCGAAATTTCATGACAAATGTGGAATAGCTCAGACATAGTAATTCTTTAAAATTCAGCTCTGATTAAATTTTGTACTAAATTGGTAAATTCAAATCACTGCATATATATCAGCCTTCACGATGAGACTAGAGAAGTTCAGATGCTATAGTACCATAATTTTGACTGCAACCCCAGGTTTATAAACCAGTTGAGTTCATTACTATCTATAGGATCAAAGATAAAACTGTTGATCCAAGAGATTTTCCTCATTTTTCAACTATTGTTAATATTTCAAACATTATGTTCCTGTATAACCTATCAGAATCCAGTCAAACATTTAAAATCTCTCGTATAATGGCGAAGAAACATGGAATGATGAAAGTATCTTATTCATTCATCTTTATAATGAACCAGAAATTTCACAAATTTAAATATTGTATTCGGAAGTTGAATAGCTGAAAAGTTTTGAATTTTTTTCACATGTAAATTATTGTTTCGATTTTAGAGTCATAGTTGAACACCTAACGTCCAGTTGTTAAGGAATTTTAATGAGAAAAACGATAACACTGTAAAACTTGTAGAAAGTCATGCCATCAATAGTAAAAGTCGGAACAAGTCTTTTTATATTTTCTCTGTTCTTATATCCATCTTGTTGCTTTTTATTCTTGGTACTTCTTGACTTGAGAAGAGTTTATTAACATGGGTCAAAAAATGTTTTTTCCCAGATCCTGAACTGTTTCACATGTCAGTTTATTTCGTTTTCATTAGTTGGATATATGGTTTAAGGAAAACATCGTGACAAAGATAAAATTTCTAGGAACCATAGGGATTGTTTTGTCAAGAAGAGGTGTGTTCAAGATGTCAGATATACATATTTCTATAAACAGGAACTTTTCATTTACATGCTGTTACTCTAGTACAAATATTTTTTTGTTTTTCAGTTTGAAGTCTTCATCATTTTTACGGAATATTTTCAAGTGAAAATAACTCAATTTATTTGCCTCAAGTATTATTTTTTTAGGTGATTGTGTTATAAGTTACTTCTTATATTCCTTGTTCCAGAAGATTGCGGAAACTGATCACGTTCCTTGGTAAATAGTATCTTAGGATTTTTTAAACCTTTCCTTTTTATAGTTTGCAGGGACTTTAATCGATCAGTTTGAAGCTAATTTCTTACTCTTGTTTCAGATTGGGTCTTTAAAGTACAATTAGTGCATCATCAAAGAAAAGAAAGAAAATGTTCCCTAGTTACTCTATGCTTTAGGAACACATTGTATGCATCGTAGCCCCATAGTTACATTATTACTAGGCTTTGAAAAAGAGCTCCAGTTAAGCAGTAGAATGTTTCCAAAATATAGATATTTTTACGTTGATTAACATCCAAATTTCTTTATGAGGAAAATTTAACTATAAAACAGTTACTGGAAATATCTAGACACCTCAGATATCTATTTCAGATCTGTGATAACTAACAGTTGACAAAGGTAAAGCCAACGATAAAGCTCCCTCTAAATAGTCACTGAATTATAGGATGCAGAGATACTCGTAGGCGTTTGGAGTTAGCTAACAATATATAATATAGATATCTTTCGAATTAATTCCTACTAGTATGTAGAGTTGCCGTACCTAGAAATATTACTTAAGTGACTACGATGTAGCATAATTTATGTTTACCACTGAGTTGGGTTTAGTGGAATAGCTTATGAATCCCAGTAACGAGTTTTACATTTGATAACAACAAAATAATAGACACGTACGGTTTATAACGTATTGTGTTGCCCAATCATGATCTGACAATTTTCAAAACGAATGAATATTCACTCATATAGTAGATATGTTAAGGAATTTAAATTGCACTTAAAATGTCTCAATTTGTATCAAGCCATTAATTTTGCACTACGACTTTACACGAGAATGTTCATTAACAGCAGATTGTAGTATAAGATCATCAACTGTGATATTATCAGTAGTCCTAACACAATTTATTTGTTTCACTAAGCCTTCTGTTATCAAGTCATATATGTCACAGGAATATTTCATAAACACTTTTACGCTGAACCAAGTAGCAGATTTTTCCTTGAAATCATGAAAGAAATGTTTAGGATACTGACCGCAAACACACTTGTTTATTCATTTTCTAAAACAGTAAGTTCTAGTATCAACCCAGTAGTAAAGTCATAATGTTCATAATAAGTAGATCTGCATAAAAATAAGGAGTGGAATTCTTACCTATGGACAAAGTGTTGCTCTTCAAGATAACGGCATCCATGACATATATCTCTCATTATAGTGACTAGTGAAGGTAGATCTAACTGTGCTGTCAATGTAATAACGTTTGAAGCACTTGGCGTTCCACCAGCCGGCGCCGTACTAGTTGTGCTCGTGTTTACTGACGAGCCATCAGAACCTCCTGTTCTTCCAGCAGCGGCACAGATAGCTGCAGCAGCAAAAACATTCGCAGCTATATCAGGTGCAATTCTTGGCCGTGAACGGTGAAGATAATCTCTTAAATTGCCCTGATCCATCATTTCTAGGACAAGACATTGTTGTCCAGGTGAGTCAAATGACACACCGAAGAATCGTACAATATTTGTATGTTGATATTTGTGCATAAGTGTCGCTTCACGTTTAAATTCAGCTTCAGTTAGTGATTTACAATTTCGTACCTGATTTAAGTGAGAGCGAAAAATTTGTTATTATATCTTTTCACTGTTTAAATTGTTAGCTTATGATAAGTGGAATATATTTTATCATACTTTCTTCACAATACCCACGGAATAAGATGATAAGCTTCACTGTACATTAAAGCTATTTTGCCCTTGATATGAAAATAGAAGATTCATAGTTGAACAAATTTCTGAAAAACCCTATTCGTTTGTATTTTTAACCATAGCATTAATCATAAAATTTATCGAACTCGACTTAGAATATTAGGCCTTGAACCTAGTTGGCAATAGTGAGTTTGACGTCAGATCTTATTATTTTTGATCAACCCAAAAAATTGCCATCATTTGAATATAACCAACTAAGCATTTAAAAACCGAGTAAAATGGACTATAAATGATTAAACCCCCTAAAAACAAGATCAGAATAAGATATGAAGTTAAGAAACGTCAAGGATAATCAGCAAGTTGCGTCAACAAATTTAGAGGAAGAACAGAATCAAATTATGATATTGACAAAGTTATGTACTACTAGTTTGACTTCAGTTTAAAATCTGCTTTTAATCCTGGTTCGAACGGTTGGAGTAATAATGATAATTTCTTAGAGTGGTGAATGTCTGATAATCGAATTTGTACCTATTATACCTACAATAAACTATTTGTTAATTGAAAAATACTATTTCTAGATGAGGTTAAAAGTCATGTTACGTAGGGCTGTGGTTAATAATGTTCAGATGCATCAGTAGTAAATATTTTGATTGCATCGCTAAGTGACATTGGTCCTAGTCCCTGGAGAAAGATATTTTTCAGGTTTGGAGATACTCTCTGTTAGTGAAAGAGAATAAATATGCTATCAAACAGTGAAATTTATTGGCTTAATGTCCATTTTTTAATAGCAAAGCTTTTTGGTTATCGTATAAATGTGATTGACAGACTTTATTCAGTACCAAAGGGTAGACTGAATGAGAAAAAGCTTCTACCCAGGGGTCTATTAACGATCACGATCGTATGAATTCCAGATGATGTTGTCGATCTTCTCAGGTACTCCATAGTGTCGAAATTTCCAGAATGTTCTTTTATCCATACCGTCTAACGC
The DNA here is from genome assembly GCF_000699445.3 of Schistosoma haematobium. Taxonomy (NCBI): domain Eukaryota; kingdom Metazoa; phylum Platyhelminthes; class Trematoda; order Strigeidida; family Schistosomatidae; genus Schistosoma; species Schistosoma haematobium. The sequence continues at coordinate 34,910,721 of NC_067195.1, read as the reverse complement.
TTTCCCATAGTCAAGGAAGTTGATGCATAGTGACGAATCCCATTCAATTGATTGTTCAACGATGATTCATAATGTCGCGACTTGGTCTGTGCGTTTTTTTAGTAAGGTTGTTTTCTACGGGATAGGGTTTACGACCCCCAGCTCAACCCCCCTCCCTTACCCGAGCTTGCGACTGGCAGTAGCCCTAGAAGAGCTACAGGCGGAGTTTCGAATAATTCAGTAGAGACTAATTTTCCGAATTATTTTGGTTTGCTATTAGTGACCTCTGAGTTTCCATAGTGATGAAGGCTAAGTACAATGTGTAATAGTCTAATTATCACAGTTTATTGAGTTTTCTTTAATCAGGTTTCCTTTTGTGCATTTCAATTCAAGTATTGAAAGTAAAAATCGATAAAGTCACATTCTTCTATGTAAACATATCAAACAGTCAAGAAACTGACTGGGATTTTTTCCCATTTATATTAGCAAATAGACGCGCAAATGTGTAGCCTTGTGCGTACATGTTTATCTGTACATATACTAAATTTCTATGTGGAAAAAGTGGACACATACCTGAAAGTATACAAGTACGTTAAAATATGTACAACTGTTAGATTGAACAAAAGTTTTAAAATATAAACAATTGGTGAACTTATCGATAGATATACTAGTTGCAGTAAGAAAAGATATTATTTATGTAAAACGGGTTATTTTACAGGGAAGTAAGTTTTTTCATTAAAAACATGTCAAAAATCTAAATGTACTGATGTTTTGAAGAGAAATGGCAAAATTTTTGTATTAAATATAGGTAACAGATAAAACAAAAAAAATAAATGGGAACAGACAGCCTTGATAGCAGACACAATAATAGTGGCTCAAAGTATAGAAAGATTGATATAAGTTGAGAGATGTTACTTAGAGTCTAATACTTCTATAAAACTCTTCTTTTTTGAACTGTTCTAAGTAACGTTTCATCAAGTATAAAGAGTATTAGGTATTTTCCTGACTCGTTTATTTACTTATGTTCTCAAACTAGAAATCAATTTCGAATATTGAATTCAATTAAAGAATTTATAGTTCCTGAGTCTGTAAAGTAAACTATACATACAGTTATTAACTGAACAGAATGAGAGGTATCCAAAATTTGGCTTCAGGTTAGTATGTATTGGATTTTAAACAATAACTTCCTAATCTTGTTTTTACCAAATGACTTTTTAATTTACGAAAGTTGTATTGAAAACTGCCAAAGATAAGAATATGGTGCTTAAATTATCCCCAAGTTTATTGATACTCTGTTGACTGATACTTTATAGTTATAGGCAATCGCTACAATTACTTCATTTCAAATCTCTTTAATAGCCCAATATTAAAGCTGTGTTGATCTAAAGTCGATCTTCAGATACTGAAAAAGTATTTATACCACTTAACTTCAGCGAAGCAAAACTAATCCTTCAATGTACACAAAATTTATGCATTCATATACGTCAGTTTATTTTATAATTTATAGCATTCTATTCGTCAACAATACTGAGTTAGTTTTAGGGGGACACTGTTTATTCATATGCTATACTTTAACGGTATGCTTAGTTATTTTCAACCTAATTTAAGATTTAATGAAAAAAAATGTGGAAGGAAGGATGTATGATCAACCTAAACAAAATCAGTAACCTACTTTTAGTGCAACCTTTTCAAATCGTTCCCCATTCGCATCACGAACATGAAGCCAACCTTCCCACACTTTACCAAATGCTCCACACCCAATATAACGTAGAAAACGTATATTTGCTGCTGGTATCTGTGGGACTTGTTCAAAGTTGTTAAGATCAGGTTTACTAATGCCGTATAATGAATTAACTTCTTGATTCCATAATGGCTCAAGAGTAGCTAAATCAAGCGGTAAACCACTTGTCGTTAAATCACTACCTAGTCCCAGGATGGATGAACCATTCCCACTGCTTGAATGTAAACGTCTTGCTGGATTGAAACTAATAAAAAATGAGTGTTTGTTAGATTTTCCATCTCTGTGACGACCTGGAAACAAAACATAAAATAAACTAGCTTGTGTAAGCCTAATTTAATTGATATTTTGAGACTAAATTAGCACTACTATACAGAGTAGTCTATCATGATTATCGTTAGACAAGTTCTAATCAAAATTAACATTCTAGGCAGTATACTAGTTAGAGATACTCAGTTTTAAAAAATAGAGCATCATGGCTCCAAATTTCAGCAAAGCTCTATTTAAGATATTGTATTGCATAATATTAAATTGTATTATTTTTAAACAATATGCATCATGATATCATCTCGGAAATTAAATCCAAAGATATTAATAGTGAAAAGAACCTTTGATTTCACTGACTGAATTTAACGAAATAACTAGGACAGATTGAACAATTTCTATTCCAGTTTTCATATTTTTATCAGTTTCCAAGGTGCTTTATTGTTTCATTTACATACTTTGATAAAATATAAGTCCTAATGTGACTTTGGTTAATCATTATCTTTGTATTATATTCTTTTTATTAAAAAAAAGTTTTTCTTTCGAGTAACAAATGTTCATTATTTTTATCTATTTAATAAATTTGGAATGTAGAAACAGTTAAATGAAGGTGGTTAACTAACCGTATTAAACTAAAATGCTTATCTCTCTTCCTCATAATTCAAGATACTTCCTGTTTTTATTTAATACCCATTTGTTATTTTGCTTGTCTGGGACCTGATAACACTAGAAATTGTCTGATTGAATGAAAAAAATAGTCTAAGACAAAAGAATTTCATTCGGAATTTCTATTCAGTGTCCATATTTTATCTTCTTGAATTTGTATTTTACTTTTCTTAGGTATGAACTGTGTTATCTAAGTCACTGTGCCGGTATTATTTAGAGATATTTGTAAATACTTTTAATCAACCTAAACATTTGAAGCAAAAAGAAGTGACTAAATTTACAAAATGCTTATTTATTATTTGCTTTACAGTACTAACATTTGATTCAGTGATCTGAATGAAAGTGTTTGACTTAAAGAATCTAATTTCAATTGATATTGGATTAATAACCAAATTCTAATTAATGATGACTTGAGTCTGCACATCAGAGTCTCTTTTTCATTAAACAAATATTGATCTATAATGTTAGCTGAGTTAAAAATCTACGGGAATAACTGACCTCTATATGCATGAGAATTACCTACAATTTTACACCATATTTTGGTTAATAAAACGAAAATTTCTAAATAGATTCTAATTGGTGTTTACAGTTAGATTAGTCTAAGCTTTTCTTAATTATTCTGATCAATCAATTATGCTGAAATCAATCATTAAAAGTATATCTTCTTGTAAATCACAATTAATGGTTTATTAATTTGCTGAGAAATAAATCAAAGTTGTTTACTTGTAGGATGAGATAAAATCGAGTTCAAACAGTAAGACAACTATCTTTACAGAGTTATCCATAAATTATGAATATTAAAAAGCTCATTAAACATATGAAGTTCAATTACTGATATCGTTTTATTGAAGTGACATTTCATGGGGAACCCTGAACTTTTTTCAAAGACTGATATAACGCATTATGTTTTATTACTGATTTATACTTAAGCAAGATTTCTTTTGGTATTCCTTATATGTAATGTGATTTTAATTGTGAATATTTTTTACTTAGAAGAAAACATAAACGACAACTATTTGAATAGGGAACTATTGTAATACCTTGGTTTATATGGCTATGTACTTAGATTGTGGTCACTCACCATTTCAATGTCCTGATAGTAGTTTCACATTTAAGATCACATTGTTGTTTGTTAAAATATGGCAACCTGATATGTTCGAAAATAAGAACAAACCTTGGTAGATAATTCATTGTAACGTGTACTTGTCAACGTATTCTTCCAAAATGCAATACGCTTAATTTCAAATGATTTAGTGCTGGTGTTTTTTACAGGTTATCTCTCTCCCCCCCCCAAACAACAACGAAATTTATGCCGTTATATATTCAACACTGCTCGTTGGATGTATAAGAAACAAATCAAGGGTCAATGATTGCATTAATTACAAAACTAATCTGTTCATAATAGAATGCATCAGAATTATCTGTAAGGTTCTTTAGTTAGTAAGAGTAAGATTTAACCGACTTGGTAAATACATTTTTAGAATTATTTCGTATGCCTGTTTGACTAAGGCTGAAGGATTTTGTGTTGATTTAAGTAATTTTCTAAACACAAACTCATAGTTTTTGTAAATTACTTTTAAGATCATTCCTTTGATATTTTCACTTCGTAATTTATGCTTCAATGTCTTTTAAATCATGAGCCATAGTTTAGACTATGATCACCATTCATTCTATTGAAAAAAATGACTGAAATATTACTTACTTTAAGACTGAATTCTCTGATCATCTGGTGAATAATTTTAAAGTATAACTCAAAAGTATTCCTATTACTTCTTCTTACTCAATAGTACATTTACCACTCATTACTTATAAACTTACTGACTTCCAGTCAACATTTCAGTTACAGAGTACAATCTCGTAAGAAACGCATGACTCCATAGATGTAAGCCATAAGAGTCATATATGTATGAAGCTTGTTAGTATGTTTTTTTTTCTTTTCATTTCGATAAAACTTTTCTGATAAAATCATAACTAAATAATTTCTTTTTGCTATGTTACCAGTTAAGATAAAATAGCCTATTGTATAGAATTTACTTTCCATTTGATAAATTAAATGAATTTAAGCATTTTACCAATCAAAGGTAATTTATTACTTACGTCGATAAATCAGTAATACAATTAGGAATAGGAATAAGAGTAGCAAAGCAACGGAGAGCAGACTGTAGGTCAATAAGCTGGTCACTTGATTCAGAGGTTGAAATAAGGATGAATAAACCTTAATTGTAACAAAAAATAAAACGAAGACTATGAAATATACCTGAAGCATGAAAAGTACACTTGAAATAAGTTCGATAATTTTGACTAAACGAAAACAGTCCTTTCAAATATTGTATGTAAACTTATTTAATTATGGCATAGTACATATTAAGGAGGATGTTTTTATTTTGACTATTATTTACCGCCTGAATAATGAAAAAAACTATCTTAGGCTTTAAACCGATACATCCAGACATCAGTTATACAAATACTCAATTGATTTTATTGAAGAAAACAGTTTCCTTAATCAGTTAGTTTCCATATTCTGTAAGCTGATAGGTTCACCAGTGAAGCTTTTATTGTATTTCTCAGTGAAATAATCAATTGCGAACCTAGGAAGTTTACTTTGAACTGTTGTATTCGCTCTTTTGCTGGTCGAACAACTGGATCCATATTTCCTTATCATTTCTATGTTCAAAACTATTTATATGCTCCAGTTATTGAGAGGATATTTAGTGATGTTTAACTGTAATTGATGTTTACACAAATAATGACAAAAAAGGTCAGTCACACCGTGTACGTTTGTGTTTTACACATTTAATTAATTACGTTTAGAAAATTATATTTGATTCATGTTCCTTTGACAGTATATCCTTTAGTTGGATAGTAAAAACTGGACAGATCTTGTTCGTTTTTAAGCTGAACGTATTTCAGTGATCCCCGATAATTTGATTGTAATATTTGAGATATTTATTATATGGGATGATAAAATCCGTCCGTTACCTTCGATTATAGTTTTTGGGCTAAATGTTCTCGACAGTCCGCTTGATAGTTCTTTTTGAGTGCACACTCCTCACGAAGATAATCATTAGACATATTTCGGTACTTTTCTGCAAAGCACATTTCTGTCGAATACTATATATTTTCTAAATAGTAGTCTTAAATAAATTTTATGAGCAGTTTAATTATTGCTACTATAGCTGAAGATTTGGTTATTATGAGTACACTTGTTCTATACTAACCCTCGGATTTTCCTGCATTGGTCGTCAGCAGTTTTCGTTCGATTTCTTCCTTAATTCAAACATTTTATTGCCAATAAGCGTTATTAATAAAGTTGTGAATGTTTTCCAATTCTTTTTATTTAGAAGTGATAAATATACTTTGTTATTAGTAAATCGAAAACTTCTGTTAAACGACTAGACTATAATTTATGGACGAACAGAACGGAAGCCAGTGAGCGATTTCATGGTCACGGCACTTATTTCAGTATATAATGCTCACTTACGACCGGTTTACAGGGGATTTCAAGTAGGACGTCATAGTTGAGTGGCTAAAACACACGGGATTACTGAGAAGTTCCTTTATTTGTTATTACGGTATTCTAATGACTGCTAGGCATTGTAAAGACTATCATTGAGACGTTGTATGTCTATGTAATATATGTTGGAGAAAAACATCTACTAGAACGAGGACTTTTTCCGCTTGATCCTGATTGACACTAATACAGATTAAAATAATTGTTGCAAGCCGAATAATAAAAGCACCAGTTACATTGGCTGAAACCTGAAGATTCGGCAGTTCAGTGGTATGATTACTGTCGAGATACATGTGCAATGAAAATAACAAGCTTCCATCAGTCGTTTAAAGGAATCAGAAAAGTTTTAGAAATCGACGAAACGGTCCCTAGAAAACGCAAGTTCAATAGAGGAAGAAGTGTTATAGAAGACTGAGTAAGTAGAACTTCGTTAAACATAATTAGGAGGTCCGTCTTATATATGATAGATCATGTCAAAAAGACACTTCCAGTGCCTGAGAAACTGACGAGCTACAACTATGATACCAATTATACGAGATTATATGCGACCGAGTACTACGATATACCTGGATGACTAGAGAGCATATCGATGTTTATCTAGACTTGCTTATGGGTATCTTATCGTCGCTTTGTAGATCGCACCACGGGAGTACACACCAATAATATAAAAGCAATGCGACATAAAGCAATTCATCAGAAATTATTAGGGAACCATCAACAGTTAAACCTTTAACAACAAAGTGGGCAGAAATAGAAAGTATTCGTCCTACAATTTTTTATAAGAGTTAAGGCTAATGAACATAATGGTCAAGCAAAGTGTCGATTTAATTCATATCTATTTTACATTTTTCTATATCTTCTGTAAAGAAGAACACCGTTTCAGAAAATACTTGTCCACATTACAGTTGTGTGATATATTTCTAATATTTTACGAAATAATTATAACGCCATTTGCAGTAAATATATCTTAAAATTAGTAGTCACATATTAGGATGATATATCTCGCTGTCTGAAATTCCTGCTATTGTTTATATTAATGAGTCCAATTTCATTTTGTAAAATTTTAGGCGAATTGGAAATAACATAAGTGGTTTTAACAAACTGACATTCCTTGAGTTAGACGTTAACTTCGTTAAAGTTTTGTTAACATACTAGACAATAATATGGGAAGCTAAGAAAGCACAATAATTGTGACAACCTCTCATGATCACTTTAAATGCTATTGATCACATTCACACTGTTTGAACGTCGATTCGAATTGAATTTTACAGGATCTTTAATACATTTCATCCTTTTTAATTATAGGTAATCTGTACTAACATTTAGATGCAGTCAGTAACTTACTTTATCGCTGTTTGCATTGTTCCGTTTAAGAGATATGTCATTAGTGAGTACTCTTCAATAATTCAAAAATATAACAAAATATATATTTAGTGCTAATATATTTTATGGCTGTCAGTTTGTATTTAAAACTATTTTCAGGTAGTTGCCTATGTTTGTGAACTTCAGTAGTAAGCCGTGCGGTCATATATTTAGTGAAACGCGAACTTTACTAGTTGATGAAAGATTTTAGGGATCTTTTCATGACATTTTTTTCGAGTACGCAAAATGTAGAATGCAGATATCACCCTTTACTTGCAAACTTACGGATAATACTACTAAAACTACAAATAAGTAGTTCAAAATATGAGTCAAATTTATATTAGTAGACACCTAAACCTTGAAGTATTTCGGAGAAAGTATTCGATTGGGAGGGGGCATGACATTTTAAAGCCCTTAAACTTAATAAATATAAATTTTCATCGGCAATAGTTTATTCAAAAACATACTTGAGGTCATGGGATCTTTGATCTGTTTTACGCATTAGCAAGCAACAGCTGTTTTGTTATTCTTCAAAGAAAGTAGGTAATACAAGCGGTACCTGTTGTATTGTTCTTTTAGCTTGTTCGTTAACTGATTTCCATTATATAAGACTTTTTTATCCTGGGATTTTCTGACCCCTTCTACTTATCTGTCTTTGATAATCATGAATGTTTTCTTCCAAAAAACTACACACCGACTTTAATTTTTTTAATATAGTTAATCGGTAAGTTATTCTGTGCTTTAAATACATATGGGTACACATGTATTTCTGAGTGCATCAAATGTATATATATATATATGATATTGTCAAGAGAAACAAAACTTTTATTCCGTGGTAGACGAATTTTTATAGACATACATAGTATGTCTTCTCGTCTACAACGTGTACGCTGTTAACTATCAAGTCTGGTTGTTTTTGTGACTCGCATAACATACTTAAGACTATAGAAATAGTAGAAAAGTGAATAAAAGAATATTTTCTGGTATCCGAATTTTTCTTATGATAGACTTATGAGTCGCCTCAATCGTACTTACATGAAAAGAGATTATTTTGAAATCGTAAGACAATAAGCAATTTAACGAATGCATAGAATATATTGAGTCAGAATCAGTGTATGAGAAAACAATCGTTAGTCAGATATACAAACAGCACAAGCTTTTCTACTATTAAGACATTAGAAACTAGCCTATCCATCGCTCATTTAATAGTTTCACAGTTGTGATCTTGATAAATATTTCTCGTTGCATATTAGTAATCGAAACAATATCTCTAAGGCCAGTAAATGATATGGGGTTAATTTCTATTAGGTATCTACTGAAAATCTTGTAATATACAATTTCATTTGTGTTTTGATCACCCGTTCCTAATGTTTATATAGAGAACATTTCCGCCTTAAGTGGAATTTAAATCATTTGACCCTTACATTTGATCTATTTATGGTTTAAAAATACACATTGTCTTCTGTTTAGATTCGCTACTAAATTATTTTTTCTAGTCGTTTAGTCATCTAAACAGAGAACAATATTAGATGAACATCATTTCTTGTCTGAAAAGACTTCAGATTTTAAATGAATTGCTATAATTGAATTCAATGCACTTTGAAAATTGAAGCTAAAATGTTGACATTCAAAAAATTTAGCTAAACAAAATATAGACTTATCTGGAACTTTCTGAAATGGTGGTCTTATGATCAAGTAAGCTGGATCACTCATTCCAATCTTATTGACAGCTCTCAACTGAAATGCACTTTGGTGATTCGTATCCAATGTGATATTAGCTTGTTTATCTGTTAAATCATGTGGTGTGATTGAATCCCATTTTGGTTGTTCTGAATTACTTGAGACAATCGGCCTACAAATAAAAATAATATATTAAATTAAAAGAAAAAACATACACAACATAGTTAAATTAATGATGACCATGGTTCGCTTATGAAGCATATGATAAACAGTATTTACATGAATAATTTGAAGTTAAAGGAAAAGTATTATCTAAAATCACTTATTCACTTAAAAGAATTTAGATTGGTATTAACCAAAGAGAGGGTTTTATCCGGCTTAATTTTATTTCTTCTAGTGTGATATATAACGTAAGCAGTTGTAAACACTAAGTAAATTCAAAGAAAAGACTTTTACATCATTTATTCCCATATGATTAATGTAGACATCACATCAAGTTCAACAGGACAATAGACTCATTATATCACGGCTTGATATCATTCATCAGGTAACCTCAAGTGAAAGTATTCATAGTCAAAAGATATTACAATCAATATTTATAAAACAATTTAAGTGGTGATGTTAGAATCAATAAAAGGTTAAGACAAACAATAATGTTTGGAAACAATTAGTTAAACAACTGTCAAAGGGTCTAGCGATTTAAACTTTCACCTAAAATTTTGTTTTTATACATTCTGTTGTCCAGACAGAATTGGACTAATGAATCAGAACTGGATTTTCTCAGATTATTGAAGGAATGAATTTAGTCAAAGGTAATCAATGTTGTGAATATGACTTCATATCTTTAGTATACTGCAAATGATTAAAGGTGCATTTTAACAATATTTAAAATAGAAATGTAAATTTGAGTGGATTCAAATTAATTTTCCGTCTATCTATTGATAGTAACTGCTTATGAAACCTTTCAAATTTATAGAAGAGTAAAATAGAACTAAATTCTATGGACAAACTCAAAATGATCAAAATGTTCGAATCTATATCAGTCATATATATATCCTGAATTTAGTAGTGCTGAACATATAAATTGGGTTGCATTAATTTGTTTTACAATAAAAATTAAATTCTGCTTTTGAATTGCATTTAAGAATATTAAACATATATTTCTGTTCCTAAGTAGAACTAGTGACAGACCACACATATTTATAAATATGTAAATAAAACTGGGGTTGGGGAACAAAAGTATCACCTATATGTTCTTTAGAAATAGATATTTACCATAAGATTTAGTAATTTAGAGAAGATTTTGAAAACGGGTGTATTATTTTCAGTGATATTCATCCACGTGACATATAATTCAATTTATAAACATATTTCCTTATACATGAGTTTAGTTCATGGTTGATAGGAAACTAAAATATTAAAATAACGTAGTACTGAAGAAGATAGAAGAAACGAAGCGAAACCTAGAATCATAAGGAAATAATTAATCGAAAAAATAACTTCTTAACTATCCGACCTGTCGTAATGGTATGCATATCGGTTTGTTTTATGCAGATTTTTACATAGTTTGAAGGTAATTCTCGTCAGGAATTGCCAATAATTAAAGAACCATTAAGATTAGATATATAGATCATTATACAGTTAATTCGTTGTCTCATACCCTTTATAATGCCTTAATCTTTGTGGTTTGAAATTCTAAGAACTTTCCGAAAGGAGCAGAATAGTTATTTGGTGCTCTTTGGTTGCCATTAGCTTTTCAGTTGAATAATATCACAAGTTTATGATAGGCTTCTTATTATACAAATTTCTAGCTAACGACTGGAATATTAAACCTCTATTAACTTCGGAACTTGGGATTAGTATCTGTTGTTCCGCCACTCAGTCAATAGTATAACTGATACATACTCTTCCGGAAATAGAAAATCAGTGAATATGGTATTTAGTGTCTGTGAACATTACATTTATTTTACAACACTACTTTTGCATTTCGGCGATGATTCTAAGTAGTCTAACAAAGCTTTCTTGTATGAGTAAACATGGTCGTCAGAATGAAGAACCTAAAGGACGATCATCGTCACGTTTAGATATTTTAATATATGGTTTCTGATAGCAGAAATAGTGTAAAACCAATAACGTAAAAAAACAACATAAATTTTAAGCTGTATATCGATAATTTTCTGTTCCGTAACGCATTTCGGGCAGCTGTTCGAAAGATGATTCGAAATATCTATGAAATTCAATGGTGATAAGAATTAACAAAAATGAATAAACAGAAATTTAACAGTTGAAAACCATTTTGAAAGTCTGTTTAACCAGTGCAAGATAATAATTGACATCAACCTTAAGGTTAACAGTCGCTTTATTCAGTGTATCCTATCCTTAGGTTTACATTTAAGTGACTATATATTGTGTTTTATATATTTCTGAGGAGTTTTGGGAGATAGACGAAAGTATAATGTTTTAGTGATAACAAGACTACCACCAAATACTACATAATTAAAAAAATCAGAGTTCGACTATTTACCAGTTGACAATACAATATAAAATGTATACTCTTTGCGTAGGAAATATAATCTATCTACAAATCTGGATATATTGTTCAGAAATACAAAATAACTCGAGGATGAAGAGTGCTGGTGGGCGGCCTATGCTCCTCCAGAAGGGGTAACAGGTGTGAGTAACGAAGTAGAATATTATAATATATGCAGTATTAATAATAACGCCTAAGTTAGTAGCTTTTTACTAGTTGGATGAATTGAAAAAGAAATTTCCCTACAAGTCAGTGGTAGCAACGATAAATATACTGGGAAGCAATTTGTAATCTTATCTAGGATTTCCTAACCATGAGCAACTTACTATGAATTCAGTTTCGTTTGAAAATTTATCAAAAGACTTTAACGTGGTTTACAGATGTCTCTAAAACTTTAGATTTTAATTTTAAAAAGAGGGTATCACATGATTTTTTTCACTTCTGACGACAGCAGTCCATTAGTTATGTCAATGAATCAGTTGTATTTATTCATTAACAATTTAATAACAGTGTTTTTCAACTCACCATATGTTCGCGATTTCATTTTACATAAGTGAAGACACCTGTTGTATTTTTGCTTATGCCTATAGTTTTTGCGTTTGTTAGCAGCTTATATTGTATATATTTATAATAAAAGGCAATCATAATTACCTGATGATCCTTGATTCAGATTTTCAGGGAAGAAAAATGTAGTTTAAATATGTTGCATAGTGTTAACAAAATCTATAAGTACGTAAAGATACTTTTCATATTCAAAAATATATACTACTTATAACTGATTTACTTCAAGTTAATAAAGTCGTTATTATTCGTTAAAACAATAAAGCACTCGATTATTGAAAACTAGACGGATTGCAATTTTTTATACACAATTAATAGTAGACAGATTAAAGGTAATTGTCTATAATTGTGATGAACAACTACATACTTTTGTGATAATAAATTGAAAGGATATCAAGTGATAGAATAATATCATAATGTTGGTTAAGTCACTACGTAAGGCCATGGATTCTTATTTTATAAATTGAAGACATACATATATTCAATCAAGATCATAAGTTGTATATATAATATGGTAGGATGAGTCATGAGTATCTACTTAATGTTGCTTAAAAAGAAAAAGAAAATTCTCCTCTCTCAACAGTTGTACAAAATGTGATGTCCTTGACACAGCGTAATTATTCTTGAAGATTGATTCTATAGATGCTTTTTCCTCATAGGAGTCACCTTTCTTTTCCAAATTTATCTTGTTTTAGAATAATGAATTCCAAATATGGTGATCTAATAATTTTCATATTTAGTCATACCTAGTTTAAAAAACAACTAAACTGTTTATTTTTCAAGTGATAATAACAGTGTTTCGAAAGGTTGGTTCCAACCATAATGAAACATAATCAAATATATAAAAACAATTATTCAGTGTGTCGAGCATTGCTTTCATGGTATTTAATTCATTTATAATTATATAAAACATTATGGTAAGCAACTTAAAGACTTTTATGATATAAAGCTATTTAGCAATCAATTAGTGATTATGATGAGATTCTATTGGTTTGAACGAACTTGGTTGACATATGAATAGGGATTAAAAATCTTTTTTCATTCCCTTATATTAAGATACGATGGTTAATCGTAAAGCAAATTCTTTTGACATTTCTTTTATAAAGCCTCTCATTATCTATTTGTTTCAGAAGTCTTTCCGAGACAGAAAACTTTTCAATTCTAAAAATTTTCAATATCAGTTGTGTGCATGCAAAAATGTTCAGCTCATCTGTCACTTAATAATAAACGCTTATTATTTTATCAGAGTAAAATAAAAACATTTTCAGATTAATGACTAAAGGAAATAGAATAATTTGAGTGTTTAGGGTGGATATTTCTAGTAAACTCCAAACAAATTTATATTTGATTCATAGTCATAGTCTGAATGCGAAGTGTACCCAACCATATAGTCGTATTACTAGAATACTCATTTGTCTCCCACATGAAATATCTGTAGATTTCTTAATATTTTGCATAATAAAATTTAGATTTTCTTAGAGTCTCGTTGCTACTCTAGTGAGAAATAAAAAACGGTTTTCAAAGCTAGCTGACTCCGAATTACGTATTATCTAAGTATATATAAATTTCAGCCATACCGTCTTGTCAAATATATATTTGAAAATAATATATCGTCAAACAATTCGTATATCTGATTCCGTCGAAATGCAGGTCTCGATTTAATTTTTTAAAAATTTATTCTCAGATTTGTGACGTTCGACAACACAATATCAAGAAGTCAAATATGAAATGTTTTAGGAGATTATATTTCATCCAAAAGTATTTCCTAACCGTACCGTAAGATTGAGTCGTACATATTTAAGTTGATCAGATCAACCAATCGTGTTTATTGTATTCATATATAGATTAAATAAACAAAGATCAATGTAAATAAAAGATATATATATATATATATATATATATATATATATATATATATATATATATATATATATATATATATATATATATATATATATATATATAGTAAATGTCCATGGATGAAAGGTCACAAATAACCATTTGCCAATATGTATATATAATCAATAAGATCTCGGTGAAGCATGCAGTGTTCACATAAGTATTCCTATTTGCATTAGTTTTTAAAAGAGCTTCTAGCAATCTGTCCTGTTAATTCATGATTGGATTATAAAATTTAATTGTGTCTATTGGGTTAAATTACAAGATACCTGACAGAAAATATTAATTAATCACTTTGCTGTGATCACCACCTTCTGTCCCTTCATTTATTTGTTTCGAAATTAACAGTTAGTAGAAATTAGATATTTAGGGAATAAATTACGCAACGTTTGTAAAGTAAAACTTCTCCATTGAAACTATATACGAATTAGACAATGAAAAATTTCATTTTTATTAACTTTTCATCATGGTTTATTGCTAATAAGTATGTTTCATAGATACTGACAAGAACCAATATCAATTGAGTGTACAGTAAGTAAGTTACACAATATTTCTAAGTTCAAAGTTATCTATAATAATAAAAAATCAATAATGGGATTGATATGAACGGGGTAATTAAAATCTTTAAAGACTTTAGAATAGGCCGCTACAACATTTAGAGAGAATAACAAAAGTATTATCTCAATTCAATGCTGTAAATTCGGTAACAGTTAGGAAATCACAGCAACGATTGTTCAAGGTTCTAAGAGATTTCTATATTCAACATTGTAATTATCTGAAAAAATATTTTAGAAGCCTTTGTAACGGTCAGTATATCCGACTTATTTCAAATAATGAAAAGTTTTTTTTAATTGGTCAGCTGATATAAATACTTTGTTCAACTATCATTTATAAGAGGAATTAACTTCTATATACTTGAACAGATGATTAGGAAAATAAGCCGAAAACTCTTATATTTCATTATGAGTTTTTCAATGTATAGGATTGTAATAATTTATATCTTTTGTAAGTATAAACAATTGGCATTCACAATTATTCAGTTCAAATAAACATAAAACAAGTAAGTTTATGACAATAATCGCACAGTTGGAAAATAGATGACTCGTACATTTGAGCAGACTGGTATTATAATTTTATCGATTAATAGTTACATACATGTTCTGATCATTAAAAGCGTATTTAATAATGAACAAATTAGCTCTATGTGATTCAGAAATTTCTATGATTTATTATTTAAAGTTTTTTGTGGAACAATAAATCTGTTCGGTTTCGTCCATGCCTTTAAGCTTCATTTTATAAAAAAGGATTACTGCAGGAAATTCTATCAGCATTAATACTTACATTTAAAAAAAAACATGCTAAAAACATCACTGTACATTAGCTACGAGCTATTTGTCCAACCAATCCTTTTATTGAGCAACATGTCTGAATATATATTAATTAATGTGTACAAACAAAGAAACAAACTGAAAAACAGTGCTCGATATCTCTCCTAACTATTTATCCTAATCAGCCACACTTGCAATTGTACGCACACACATACACACACAAGGGAACGAAGGAAAAGACATTATCTGTTGTGGATGCGGAGGAATAGACCAATAATTACCATGTTAAGTCCAATGGTGTCCTTGGACTTTAGATGGACATTTCCTATTGGTCGATACCTGTTCACTTGTTGAATATTGTACAAAATGTTGTTTTCTATTTTATGGTACGATGTGGTATGCTTGGTTAGTATATAAATAGAGTATGTTTGAAATATAATGATTCATATCTCCGAGGTTGTGACTTGTGTTCTGGACTCAACTGACTGGGCTAGACAGGGGAGCGAGACCAATCGAGACTGTGGGCCGTCCGTTCGTGTTTACGTGTCACTGTGATCGATCGATAAGTACGCTGCTCTCTAATTTTCCAGTCAAGGACACAACAATTAGCACAGGGTAAAAATCGACAGCAACCTAAATCCATAACATTATCATTGGTAGTTTTTTTAAAATCTAAATTGACGGTAAACTGTGTAAAAAGACTTATGCATGTTTCCTAGATATCGGTCAGATGGTTGCCTTAATCTTATTTTCCCAGATGTTTCTGTAAATTATAAACATTATCCATTTTCTAGTGATCACTGGTGTTTGCTTGTTTGTTCTTACCCGTCGACTATGTGGAAAATGCAGGCAATTATTATCTTTTTTTTTTGTAATGATGAAAGAATTACATGTATTGGTAAAATGTAATGAAATTGATGAAACCAGTAGTAATCTGTAATTACTGGGGGATATTCATACAGTGAGAAAGAGGGTAATAATTAATTTTGATATGAAATATCATCAACATTAGAATGAATAGTTAATAAAATAAATAACAATGACGTACATAGACTTCATATTGTATGTAATAATCGGTTCTCCATTATCATCATTCGGTGTCCATTCGAGAGTGTATTGATTACCTTGCATATAGTGATATCGTAGATCCAATGGGGCATCAGGAACATCAGCTGAAAAATTTATTAAAAATTACACTAGTAATATATGTCATCTATAAAAAGTCTTTATTCAACAGGAATTTCACTGGAGGTTTGCACTTTCTCCCACGTAATATGAATCATTGGACAGAAACAGTTTTAACTACAACTTTTCTAATATTATAAGGATAAGCATGATATTATGAGACGAACCAAGAGACGTTTTTACACTTTATTTTTAGAAATTTGAATATTACATTGTTGTTCCTAACAATATCACTAATTTGCAGTAAAGCATCAGTAATCCACTGAGTAATAAAATTGTAAAACCTCTGATCCTCTTAGTTTTTCATTGCAAATAACATGTAAATCTATTTTTATCAGAAATTTAAGCATATAAAACCTAATTTATCAGTGTCTGTTTCTTTTCAATGTTGGTATTAAAAACTGATCGGTGAATCACCTTTCCTATAGGTGCATCCTGATTAGATTCCTTAACTATCGTCATTCAGTACGACTCCTTATTAAAATTGAATAGTAGCTAACAGAAGAACTCAGTTCACGTGTTTCGTTTCTATTTTAGGCTCGCCAACTGAGTTGATACCTGGATCTTAGTGTTGATGATCAGATCAAGAGTAGAACGCAGTATTTTTAGCTTCAAATGCAAACGCGTTAACCATTTGGCTACTGAGACCAAATAGCTATTGAACTATCTTTTATTAGTATGGGGATTTTCAGTTACAAAGTCAATGTTGTTTGTTTTGAGAAATTCCAGTCGACTTATCAGATGTATTTCATTTTTCAGTAATCTTGTTTATTAGAAATATCTTAGATAACTACGTAGTTTTCTTTACAGCTGAAGAAAGTGAAATTATAATTTTCATTAAATCAAGTTCTACAACAAACTAAAATGGCTGTCCGACTTGGATTTGTGTGTAATTTCAATAACATTCAACAATCTCCACGAACCCCCATACTAATAACTATCATGGGCTAGCTAGTGTTTTAGTGAATAGTCATTACCAATAGAGTTAAACAATACTTTGAGTTAGTCTAATTTAAAGATGTAAAACAGTGCATACTACCTCGGTGGTCTAAAGTTAAGAACTCGCCGCGAAACCTGAAGGTCCTTGGTGCTGTCCATGATAAGGTTAACGATGAGCACTCATTAGGAATTCTGTACAAAGACTAAGCAACTGCTCAGTGATCACTGGTCTTTAATGGTTATCTAGTTAATGTCGGTTTATAATCTCAGTGAAATGGAACAGATACGCAAATAAAAAAACGGACTTCTTTTACCCTATAGAATAAAATAATCATAATATAATGGGGTTACATATTCGCCTTCTGGTAACAAGGGACGTTTTCACCGTAGAAGTGTAATTATCACGGGTTTTCTGCTGAAGTACTTCACTCATCTTGCAATTTTAAGCACTGAAAAGCAAAAATTAAACTTAAAATCTATTCAAAAACCTCATGATATGTCTTTGTTATAAAATTTTAATGATTAATAGCTTTTTATCTCAGAAGAATTCAACAGAAAACGCTGATAAGAAAGACATGGCTACGTTTTATTATAAGATTAATTAGTACTTACGGTACGTTTTACAGGCGCATATATCTTTTGATCCAATCTTTGGGAATCGATCAAATGTACTGTTTTCATATATCAAATTTAATCCAAATTCGTATAACCGGTTAGGTTTGAGTGAAGTAATCGTATGATTGCGATATTTAACTCCTGAATGTCCCCATCCATAATCGGACATAGTTGTAAATTTTGGTTGGTGAAACTGACGTCAAAATAAACCGATGTAATATGAGATGGGAATAGGGGAACAAGATATAAAACAAGGGTTACTGCTTGGTGAGCAGAAAATATTATATGGATAAAAACGATATCATAACTTCGTTTCATCATCAAATTCGAATTTTCCAATACAAATAACAACTACAATGTCTAAAATCTTTATAACCCATGTGATTTTCTGTTATGAATACTTTAGAAGCTAAGAAATGAAAATAACCGAAAAATCAAAGTATTATCAAAACTACCTACAAAATAATAATTAACTGTTTAAACAACGACTAACATGGAAACTTCGAAAAGTTGGTTGACTTAAGGTAATTGAATCATAAACAACTTTTCTTTGTTGTTTGAAACCTCAATCACTGTTGAGACGAAAATAAAAATTATGAATCATAACCACTCAGTGATTATATCATCAGGGCGTACAAAAGCGTAAGATATTTCCAAAAACTTCGTGTGACCTTAAGAGACATTGAAGCCATACGTTGTCTTCCTTTTTCTCTAGCTGTTCAAATGATAATCATTCATAATAAATTAATCTAGACATTTTCTAAAAAAATTACATAATTCACTACGGAATATTGGTTCAATGACTTAAAGAGCATGGCCGAATTTTTTATAAAAGCTTAAGAAACATACAGAATATTGAAAATGACATTTTCACAGAAACTAGAATGAACAGAATACTGGGTTTTATTTATCTTTATACATTTGCTTTTAGCTGATCTATTGTGGACTATATTTATAAGGTTTTCCTGCTAGAATTACTTTCATTCGAAGGTTGATCATAATCTAATCCTCATTGAAACACAACGAAACGTTACTGTATATAGCTGTCAAAGATTAAGCATGAGCAGTGAATCATTGTTTTTATAATCTGAAAAAAATCATTCGTTATTCTCTTGCGATAGGGCACTCATCAGTCAATAAAAAACACCTTGACACAATTCACATTCATAAAGAATATGTACGTGGGACAAGGAAACTTACATAAACAAAGATAAAATGATGACTTGTGTTATAGAGTTATTGGAAAAACTTTCTAATTTGCTCAAAGCCTACTTGATACTTGAAAAAAAACCCAGCCTTTTAGATAACAAACCGAGAAATACGATAAGTTCGGATCACGGTTCATAATCTCCAAGTTTCCGAACTATTTCGCACAATTACAATCCTGTCTTATTAATATCATTCAAATAAAGTGATATCAAGAAATTGTGAAAGTAGTTTTAAGTTATTAGATTAGCTGATTATTTTGCTAAGATGAAGCAATAAACACTATTCGGTTCTTGACCAAATACTGTCTATTTTATCAACAAACCATTATGAGTTAATGGGAAAAAAATTAAAAAGACAGGTTTTGATCTGAAAAAGATGATATAATTAAGCTATAAATTCGGACAATTTGGTCACCAGTTTGTATGAAAACTAAAGGTCAATTTAATAAAAGTTCAAATAAACTTTAATTAGTAGTTGTAAATACAGGTGAAAGGTTATTATAATATGGGAAGAATAAGGGATTGTCAAACCACTTGGCTGTAGAATGTACTCAAGATCAGTAACACAACATTTATGGTTACGATAGTTGATTCTGTTCACACAAGAGGGTCTAAAATTGAGAACAGTCATGGTTTCTATAAACTTAAAAATTTATCTTTGATAAATTCCATACAATGTCTTATAAGCTGTGCCGATGTCAATTATATGGCTCGTTTCAATTATTTTTCGTTATTGTGGTTTCTGCCTCCTAGATTTATTGAGCTTTCGACATCAACTGATTTTTAGTCCATCTAGTCATATTTTCCATAACTCTAGGTTGCATTGACCGATTACTCCTGTGTATGCATGTGTTCACTCAAACAAGCGAATCGGTTAATACAGTGAGACGTGACGTAATTATCTGCGCTATGTTTAGAACGGGGTAGAATCACGGGTTTAGTTTCTTTAGTAACAGTCAGTTTGTCAGCATTAAACGCTTTCGCGATGACCGCTTTTAGTGGTGTGTTAATCAACCGCATTATCAGTCGTTTATTGGCTGATAATATATTTACAAATCGTCTATTAAAATGAACCTCAACACGATTATCAGAAGTCGCTATTTTTCTAAGAGCCAACAACCATAACATTCAAGTAATTACAATGTGATAGCCTAGACCAATGTACAATTTTATATCATACTTTTTTTAATAAAAAGTAAACATAAATGATTACATTTATGTTTGTACTTATTTCATCCAAACTCCTTGCCTAAAGAGATTTTCTGTAACTGATTAACTCAGTTCAACCCAAAACCACTTTTCAAATAATACAGTTCTTAAAGAAACAATCTCCTCATAGAAATAAACTAGATAAATTCACTACGTTTTAAGTTATGTGGACAAAAGTGGTAATGGTGTGACTGTTCTATTTTAATACGACAATTCACGAAGTTATCACTGTTTTATACAAAAATTAATTTTTTTCTAAAAGTTATTTCCATCGAATCAGTAATTAGTCTAATGTGCTCGAGTATAAAATGTATTTTGAATAATTTTATTGTAGTAAATTATACTTGAAATTCATGCAAGAAATCTTTAATCCCATTCGCACAAGCTATTGGGTAGTAGGACTCAGTAACTAAGTGGATAACATAATAGCGTATGAAGTGAAAGGCACTGGGTTCGTGTTCCGTAATGAACATCGACTCTGGGATGCAGGTATATCCAGCTGACTAATCCTAAATCGGACGAAACGCGCGTCCTGTATTTCACTGCTAGCCACCATCCGTCTCTGCTTATAATGTTTGTGACATAAGGCAATATTCAGGCGATCCGCACAAGATGTACATATATCAATAAGAAACTGAGGACCTAAAAATCAATGGGAAGGTTTAAACAAATAATACAAAATTAATTTACACTTTGATCTTATCGTCAACTAGTTAAATTAGTAAAGAAATCGAAGAGCTGACCGTAATTAGTTAGTTCATGCTTTTATTTTATAATATCATCGATGACCTGACCTTTTGCTATAGCCAATGTATATTGAATTATTAATACAGTAGGTTAAATTTAAAAACAAACTAGTTGAATTTTAGAAACATAAACTAGCAATCATAGATAAAGCCACCAGCTTAGTATGAAAATGTTGATTGTACGAAACAAGAAATGGATGTCAATACGTTTTCGAGGCATAACGTAGGAATTGGTGAACAAACTAAAAATGTAGACAAATGATCTTCACATACATTCACTTTTTTTTGTTTTCTTTAAAATCTTTGTCTATCTACCCATTCAGATATTTTAAATTGATACTTTTAATCGTATCTAGTCATCGCAGATGTTTTACGTTTTTCGACTGGCTTGCTGAATTTACTAGCTTGTTAAGTGTACACACACATCGTTGTGTTTGGATGACAGCGTTTTTAGAGGGATCACATGGAAGTACATACAAACAACATGTTTTAGCAACATGAAGTATTAAAGTGTAAAGTCACGGGAAGTCTGGATGCTTAGTAGAATTCATGCTAAACTGGTTTTCACATGTACAGATTTAGACAAATAACGACATTTGTCATATATTTAACTTTTACTGATAGTATTCATGCTAAAATTCAATCAAAGAATGTTATGAGTATATATATTATTATATGCATATAAATTATCAGCGTCTTGAAAAAATTAAAAAAAATGGACACATGTACTATAATTTGACTAAAGTATGTGTTGTCACAACAACAAGAAAAACGTATTCCCGAAGATAGAATATCGGTGAAATGAAGTTGAAACAGTAAGTTTTACGAGTAGTTACTGTAGTATCTAAATCCGATATCTATAAACTCTGTTTCTGATAAAAATGTTTACTATATTCGAAGAAAACATTCTCTAATCATTTATGTTACCATATAAAAATTATTTCAAAGTCAGCTGTTATTATAGTTGAGAATAGGTTTCATCGTGCAAAATTAAATCAGTGAAAATGAGGAAGTAATAGATGGTCATACTCATGTTAGTTTTGGATGAATGGGTGAGATTTCCTAACTGCTGCTAAAACACTTACATTCAATGTTATTTGCTCTTTGATTTGTGTCTTGTTAAATAAAACATTCTTTAACGAAACCATGACTTTTACTGCAGGCCATTTACTTGTTGTATTTCAAAGGATTCATGAAGACCCGAATGGGAATTTACATTTTGGAATACAAGAACTAATATTAATAGTCTGAATAGAATTAGTTTGATGTACTGTAGTCTATTTACATGGCTCTAGACTTTTGGTAGTAATGAAAGTTAGGCATCAATTTTGTTTAATACATCCTCTGTAACTTTAAAAGATTTCATTTTGAAAATTTGAACAGGCATAATTTCTTTGGTCAGAAATTCCACTCTAAAATAATGCGGTGCTACTGCAGTCTATTTGGAATGGCAGTACAAAATGCGACCCACTGGGTTCTGTGGTTCTTTGTTTATCGTTTCATACATTTGAACTATCAAAATTGACGACTGTTAACATTAGAATAGTGGATCAATTCAGACATAGATATCTTCGAAATAGGACTCGTGTTTGGATAGGTGATAGAGTTTATCCTTTGACCTAATACCGAATTAGTTTTATCGTTATATGATAATTGTACAAAATGACTACATTGTTTAAACTTGAGCTCAGATCTTTTCTTGGTTTATTGTAGTATATATATTTATAACCAATTACATGTGTTGATTTTACAATGACCTCTGACTCACCACGCGACTGTGAAAAGTACTTTTCGAAAGGTTATGGGTAGTATGAAGTTATTAAATGACCAGCATCCAGAATAAACGCATAATTGTGGGCACAAAATAAGAAGTAAGAGCAAACATTGTATTTTAGATTGAACACGTCTTTCATACTCTCTCATTCAACACCCATCATTAGTATCATATCGTTTAACTGAACGAATTTCCCATCTTGTTTGTTCGTTGCTCGACTAATGTTATATATTCGAGGTGATCTGAAAAGTGGGCTCTTAAAAATGCGATACTTTGGTATTACTATGATTATTTAATGTAAAAGTTTGTCATAATTAATTTTTTATATCAATTTGAATGAGGATCCTGTAGTGCCTTTAAACAAGTCAATAGTACTTTATGCTTTTATCATAATGTAGAAACCACATTAAATCTGCAAAGTGAATTTAAATTTTGATTCCATCAAATTGATGAAATTACTGACTGTTCAGTGAAGTAAAAATTGACTAATGAAGGTGTAGAACATGATTCCGAACGGAAAAACCTCAATCGTAAGACCATGTTTGCTAATTAAACATATTTGATGTATTCGTTTTGTGAGGGAAAGTTCTGAGTACTAAAAAATGAATATGCTTCAAAAAATAATGGAGGTACATTTAAACGTATTCGTTCCATATGAAACAGTTTCTTTTGAAAAAAAAGATTATAGATCTTAAATTTATAAGAAAGTAATGGTAAACTGTTTGCGGAAATGAACTGCTCAAATTAGTGTTAATATCTTTCCATTTTCCTGCCTATTTGCTCTTCTTACCTATTGCACACTATATGTGTAAAAATCAAGCGACACATTCCTGAAATTAGAAATGTGAATTAATGATTGACAACACTTGTTTAAACGCAACCCACTTACCACGAAGATAGAAAGCCTTAAGTTTGCCCTGCGGTGGGGGCCATGGTATATTTTGACGAAGACTCCTATATTAGGGTGGAACATCTTTCAGTACTCCTCTGTTTCCAGTGGTTATTTAGCTAAACCCAGTCTGCAATGTAAAATAATAATGTACTTCTCCATTTGATACAAATTCGTGATCCGTATTTACTTTCTAGAACTGTTCCTCATAATACAATATTCATTTCTTACAATTGTGTTAAGCGTTGTCAATTGAGCCATTTATCAATTTCATGAAAGTGATACTTGGTTTGCGCTTAAGGATACTACGAATAAATGACTGTTACGCCGAAATTACAAAATTATTTGACCTGATAGGTATTTAAGTACTTAAAAACACGAAATAATGCATGTGAATGGTTCGCAGGAAATTGACAGACGGAGCTTTCAAAATTAAAGTTAATATGAACAGAATTTATTAGATTTTTTTTAATTCAAAAGGCTGATAGGAAGAGTTAGCGTCAGGTTGTTTTTTAAAGATCACATTTGTATTTAACTAACAAATACAAGTATTGACATTGCCTTGAATTATGTTTATCTGGTATGAGTTATCCGTTTATAGCCTACTTCAAAAAATATTTGTCATGTACCTTGAATTCAAACGTGATTTCTCTTCCTTTACAATAACCTATTTTCAGTCATTGGGTTTCGGACTCATTTCTATGTTCATGATCGTTTACAGGTACTTATTGTGGTGGGACTATAACTTATGGACAAACCAATGGGATCTAAGATAGCCAGTCTTAAGTTCATTCATGCACATTGCTAAATAGTAATTTGGCATTATAGATTATGTCAGTTCGGCTAAAACGGAAATAATCTTACAAATGGGTTTAATGAAACTATCATTAAATTGTATTGATTAACAAAGTAATTATAATGAACAAGTCTATTATACTTTGCTTATAAAATCTAGGTGAGTGTTGGCATCATATAAACTCTGATTAGAGAATCAAGGAAATATTATAAAACCATGATGACTAAATAGTGAACAGAAAAAAACTCAAGTTAAGAAAATAAAGTTTATCATAGCCAACGTATGAAGAGAATTGTATTAGAAGTTTAAGTCTTTGAATCTGATGTTTACGTTACCATGCTGAAGCAATGAATTTCTTCCGACTCTAAAGTCGCACAAGAGCTAAAGGCCTTTAACCTGATTAAACATGGAGTTATGAGTACTGACTATTGAAAATCCCTAACTAGTTTGAAACGGTTATCAAGTGAGTTTCTGGCTTTCAATGTTTCTCAAGTTGATGACAGTCTCTGGTGAAAACTAGCTTGAAATACAAGAAAATAATAGTATAACATTATGCAATAACAGTAACATGTTTATTTTAAATTCACTTTGGCTTTTATGAAGAAGCTATTCAGGATGAAATTTCAATGTTATAAAACATTGAAATTTCGAATATTTACTTATCACGAATGTAAATTTTTTCAAATAAGCTTGGTGTTATATCAACTTCAGTACGTAAAAAGAAAGAAGTATGACAGGATTTGGTTATGGCTGAGGAGTTTATGGAAGCAGATTTGTTTGAATATAACTAAAACGTTATACTTAGTTGATAACATTTTTATCAAGGCTATTAAGCGATTAATCTATTAATTTGTGTCTAGTCAAATGCAATTTCTCAAATATTCATTCTTTAGCAATGGAATAAAAACATATTTTTATTACTTAGTTGCCTGCTGGTCAAATGTAAGGGAAGTCAAATTATCAAACATACCAAGCAACAGGATCTGTTTACATTAAGTTAACCAGGTTTAATCAAATAAACTGATTATAATTTTACTTTCCAATCCAAAACGTCACACTACCCTCCAGGTATTACTACAAATCAACAATCAATATCAGAATGTTTAAATAGTGACCTTATCTAGGCGAGTGATGCAAAATACTTAGGTTTTTCAAGATTCTATTTTCAATTTCTTTGAAACTATTTGTCAAACTAATTCTCACTAGGTAGATGACAATATAAAACTTTTTTATTAGTTTCCTATACTCGGTGTACAGTAGAAATAATACCATCAATAATAATCAGCTTGTTGGAGAAATTCTTCAGTTATAGCCTTTCAGTATTCTTTACATTACACCTACCTTCTTTTTAGCATTTATTACCATTACTAGTAAATCAGTGAGATAATTTTGTTACATGACCTTTAGATGTTTATTCTTTTCTACCGACTTTACATAACATTCCTTCTGCTGTGCATTACATGTGCACGTATCTTGATAAGTAGAAAAATGACATAAATGAAAGTAGTGATAATAATGTTGTTTAATTGATGTGGTTTACAATTTTGGATTAGTTTTTAGACAAATCAACATAAATTACATTCTGGACAACAACAGAATTAGTAAATGATGAAATATGAAGTAACATATTTTAAATAGCTAACTAATAGACATAAATTTTGTCGATACGAAAGTCACATAGTGGGTATTGTTATATTAAATTGCAGTCATTGTTCAAATGTACAAGCTATAAATAACTTTACTTTAAGACAGTTAATTCTTATTCTTGTGTATTTTCTATCTTTCAGTCGAATGATAATCACATATATAGGGTTCCCTATGAAGGTTTTATCCAGAAACCATTTCAAAGTTATTATAATTTCATAAACCAGCTGACTAACTGACAGATTGGTAATCAATGCTAGAAAATTTGGTTATGTTCACTCTTGAAAAGCTATGAAACGTTAGCTTCTTATTGACGGATTCTAGGATGTTAATTGATACTATGTTGCTATAAAGTCTACGTTAATTAACATTAATGTTAATTTGACTAGTAAGTAACTTTACATCCAACACTACCTTCCGTATTTCTAAATGTCAGTTAAATCCAACGACCATGTTTTTAACCTTAGTATACATCTGAACATCATCCAAGAACAAAATTCAGACAATAGACATCTTCAAGTGAATAGTAAGGCAAAAAAACCATAGTAAATGTTTTGGTATTCGCTATAAAGATAATCAGAAAATAGTTCTTACCGCTATCTAAAAATTTATGAAACGAAAACCCTACAGCAACATATATAGCAGACACTCAATGTAAAACATACTCAATACAAATGCATGGCCTTTCGTATTTACATGTTTCATTCCATTTAGACAAGTGCATTTTAAAATAAGTCTCTGTGAAACTTTGGTACAAAATGAAAAAACAAACGATATTTCATACGTCTTTTTGATGCTAGGAAGTGCTGATATTATTGGAACTAAAATGATTGGTCTATAAAGGTCAGAATGCTATCTTTCTGAATAACCATAAGGATCTTTTCACCACTGTACAAATGAAGGCACTTATTTTTGGACGTCTGACTTTGAAGGAACTAAATTCAATGAAGTGCAGAATTATATTTACTGGAATGAAAAACCGTGATAAGATGAAATCTTTAATTTTTTTCAAAATATAATCCTCCCCTTTCCATGAGTGAAACACAAATTATATTTTTAGCATGATAACAATACGTTACTCACTATGGTTTGTTCAGATATATACAAAATATTTTCTGTAGTCTAATCATAATGAAAATTGGAGTAATCAATTCTATATTTTCGGGTACAGTAAAAAGTCTACATAAAATATACAGTATTGTTCTTAATTACCACTTTCCCGTGTATCTAGTTTGTAAACATTCGAAACACGTTGAAATATGTTTCGATTATGTTCATCTACTAACTGTATCAGTTAACCACCACTTCCTCAATTCATTATAAGTTTAATAAATGAATCGTTTCTCGAAAGAATCAATAAGAAAATACGCAAGCTATTATGATACCTCTATTTGTGTCTTAAAGTGTTTGGTATCACGGCAGTCTATGGGTGTTCCACAAAAATGAATGATTCCATTTCACTATTTGCTTTGTTAAAACAAATCTGAGGTAGAAAAATGTATTCCAATAGTTGACCAGTTTTAAAACTGGCATGCTGAAAGTTTGGGCGAAATCAATAAGTAATGGTTACTGAAACACTATCACATTTTTAAATTCATTACTTTCATTTCAAGTTATGGGAAGGTGATAAATTTATTCGTATTCTAGGTAAATAATTTTACCACGCCTATTTTTAGTAGTCTCAACACTTGAAGGGAGCATCCATAACCTACAGATCACCATTTATTAAGTGGCATAATCCATTACTTTTTATTGTTGGCAAAATCCAGTTTTAAATAACTTCCAATAAGAGAAATCTGATATTTTCTATATTATAACAAGTGTCAAGGGTTATTACTTTTACAAATCAACTATTTTCCTGTGCACAGACTGAGTCTTATGAAAACGTAGAAGCTAGGCAGATGCAATTTAGATTGCAGAGCTTATAATCGTTTGTTAAAATTTATGATGAAAGCAAATTACGCAAACATCAAAACATAAACCTGTGAAATTTCAACAATCTTTTTTTATATATAAATTCCACTCCATAACAAACCACCATGAATAGAATTTTATAGTTAATTGGTAAAGGAGTATAAAGAAGTGTATAAAATAACATCGATATTATATCCTCCTAGTGCATTCTGCCAATGTGTAACATGTGAATGCATTAGATTTCTGTAAAATCGTGCTAGTTTTCCGAAAAGTGTCATCAAAATTATAGAAGGTTAACTTGTTTTTTTTAATTTCACTTGACAAACTGCACCTAACATCTCTTTATTTAAAGTAAGGCAAGAGATCATAACCTTAAAAAGTAACTTTAATTTTGCGATAATTCTATACTAAATGAATAATTGACAGTAAAAAAAGGACAAACGAAGAGGTTCGGCATTACTGTATTTTAGGATACTGAAGATTCCCATTGTGAAAATTAGAACAACACATATAAGCGAACAACTGTTCGCTTTTTTTCTGTCCGACAGGAAGTTATTTTCAAATGGAGAAGACGAAATTATCTGAATAATTCACGTGGAAAAATATCGTAGTAACTACTTTCTAAATAGTTATTTTTTGAATGATCATGTAAGGACACATACGATGCGCAAATAATTATAAATACTAAACCTGAGATATCTGACCTAACATAAAATACTCCAGGCTATTTGAGCAAAAGATGACTATCTCAGTAATTGAAAAGTGGTACAAATATGTGTAAGCAGTGAAACATGACAGAAAAGCGATTTCAGTAGAAAGTAGCAGAACATGGGGTGGTGAATGAGAATACAGATGACCACTGTTAAATTTGATGCTACTAGAAACAGACAGAGCCTCTGTATACGTCTGATGACCATTTCTAAAACAAATGCTACAATTAGCACAAACATTAATTGTAAAAACACCTTATTTAGCAAGACCAGATCGACTAAGACGTTTTAAAATAAGGTCTTGCAATACTGTCAGTTTTTACTTAAACTGGAAAATTTAATCCACTTCACTTCATATCATTTTTATTTAACTACCTTGATATTTTCGAGTTCACTGTTGCTGTATATTTTATCAAGATTCATATAGCTTTGTAGAAAACTTCCCGTTTTATTATATAAAAAAAGTAAAGTATTAGTTCAATGGGAGATGACATAATTTAGTGTATTAAGTAGTTAACGAGAAGGTTCAAAAACCATGTTCTAACTATTAACAGCAGGACAAAAGAGCCGAGCTCGTAGATTTCTCCAGGTATTATTCAAATTAACTCAAAATTGAAGTTAAATAAATGACTTGTATTAAATCAGTCATGTGCAATAGGTCCCTTAAAAAAAAGATTTTATTTCAGTAATAATTTCATTGTAAAAGTATCAAGTTCTCAGGTAGACAATAATAGCCAATATCAAAGCGACACTGATATAATCTATTAGGTTAGGGTTTCTTAATGTTTATAATTCATCTTCTGTTCATTATTTACTAGAAAATAGCTAAACTGAATCCCAATATTATCCTGTAGGCTTATCTACCCTTGGCTTCAAAGTCACAATTTATAACAAAGACCTGAAAGTACTTATAGAAACAAGTTTCGAGTGAATGTTGGTTCGACACCTACAACCCCTTTGAAAAGAAAGATCGAAATTCAACAACGCGAAATTACTGAATAAATGGATTTCGCTAATAGAGTGACTTATTTACTTTTTACATTATGAAACTTCAGTACCTCAGATCAAGTATGTTTAGTTATCAGTTAAAAAGCAAATTCGACCAAATATTTATTTCTGATATGATTAATTGTTTTTAACTTACCTCACGAAATTTAACCATAGCTTTAGCGATTTTAGTGTCTGGGGGAATCCAAGTAAAGTGTATCTCACGACGATAACATTTTAGAATAAATTGGCCTGGGAGTGAATGACAGTAAAACGGTTTCACAACAAGCAATGGAGGTTTAGGGACTTCATCTTCAGGAAACTGAAAATTGTCTACATCTGTCCGGCTTAAATTCGTTAAGACTGTTGTTACGTTTGAAGTTGCTAATGTTGTTGTCAATAGTTCATTGTCCATTTTGTGTTTAAATTTTGTGATGAAGTTGTAAATCCTCAAAACTACTTTCCTTGTCCTGTAGAGTAATTAGAATTTCAGTGTGAATGGTATCCCAATGAGAATTAATACTAACAGAATTATTTTTTGGATGATTTTGTAAATAAACGTTTGGCACAATGGCTTTGGATACTAAATTGATGTGAATTCTTCAACTATACAGTTAAGTTTCAATGGTATGATAAACAAGTTGAAATCGATTTTGAAGATGAAAAGATTTCAGCATACCTTTCTGTGCAATTACAATCTAAAATAATTGGAAAAGTACATATTCATCTTTTTTTATCTCAAGGAAAACAACTTAAACAGTGTTAAATATAATCATAATTATAATGTTCCCTTGGCAGCTCAAAACGTGATGCCCAAGAGTAATTGGATGAAGGTTACGTATACATAAGTGCATGTGGATAAGTACACGTATACAACAATAAATGAATAGATAAATTTTAACGATTTCAATATACGTCAGCACGCAGATTATTCTCTCTTTGCCCAACTATAGAAGCACCGAATATACAGCATAACAAATGCTGTTTTAAGGTAACGGTTACTGGAATAAATAGAAGAGACTTACAGAGATTGTGATAGGCTAGTTACATGTAACATGTGATTCATCTCCCTTGTAGGAAAATCACAATAGTGAATTTTAGTATTTCATTGTAGGTATTATGGTATGCTGAATGCGATATATGTGAACAGGAAATCTGTTGGTGTGTAAGTGTATATTCTTGCGTGCGTATGCACGAAAATTGACTTGCTTTAGGGCATATAAACAAACCTATTAATATGTATACAAACATCTACCTATCTTACATAGTATTGAATGTCTTGGGCACACAGAACTTAGTGTTACAAACAGGTCGAATGATGATAATAAAGACTATGTATGTCTATTACATGTTTGTCTAATCTATTTGATATATTATTATGGGTTTAAAAACAAATAAGAGCAAATTTCCATAAGCATGGTTTAGTCAACACCATCCTATTTTGTGCTAATAAATGTTTCTTTGTTTTCTCAACTTTCATTCTCTTCCAAACCAGTGATTAGATTAAATTAGCTCCGACTGTTTCCAATTGCAGGAAACAATAATAACTGCCATTGATATATTCTAATCTCTGAAATCAATTTAATGTCCAGGAATTCCGTTTAGTATTGAAAAGTTCACTGAATTAGTTATTCTGTTCCTCATTTTAGTTTCATCTCAGCTTGTTCTTGATATGATAAACTCACTAAAATCCTAAGAGTGCTTTTTAGTGAATGAACATGAGCTCAAATTTAGATCTACCACTCGTATTTACAATAGTGCTGTTTCGAACGTGTTGAGAGATCATTAAAATTGTGAATTATGCACAATACCCTAAAATTGACACACAAGTTATGAAAAAAGAAAGCAATTATTAGTCTGATACACATCTATACACACATGGATGTTCTCTTATGAGTTCCATCATTTATTTATTGTAGCAAAAATCTTATTCTTCCAAACTCTAACTGAAAAGGATTAAATTAACTATATTCTACATTGCCGTCTGTGAAGTAAGCCAATATGACCACTTCTAGTTAGTGTGTCTGGAAATCTCAGTTTGGCTTCAGTAACTCTGCGATAAAATCCACAGATAACCGTCGAAAACTAAGATACATAAGAAAATGCACATCTCATCAGGATTTAAAAACTTTGAATGATTTACTATTTTGAATCCCGAGGTTTTGAACGTATTTACATTCCGCATACTATGCTATGGACATAGGTACCATTGGATGCCAGGTCACTGATCTTGAGATCAAGCGTTCTCCGTGAGACCGAAGGTCGTGGGTCCAGTTCTCAGTGTGGTCGTGAATGTCCACCTCTGAGAAGCCCTATACGAGGACAAGATATTTGTTAGGTGATTCCTGGTTTCCAGGAATATATATATCTTTCTAATACATCTAACCAAAAATGTCATTTGCCAACTGTTAATGATTTATATTACTATGATCTTAAAACAAATTTTTGTAGGTAGATAAACTGTGAATCGATATGATGAAACTTTTGTTTTCTTTTCAGGTTAATAACGTATTTGGTTTTAAAAGAATTAGCGACTTTCCTTGTAAAATAGGATACAAAACTATGACTTCAAATGAATTGATAGGATGTATTATAATTATGGATAGGAACAGGTTTTAATTGTTAGTTGAAATCATTAATTGATAGGCATTTATTCACTGAAATGAAATCAACTGGTAAATATAATGGGGGTATTAGGATCCTGCCTTTACTTTGATCATGTTTATACCATAGTGATCCGTCAAGAAAATCCACTGTTTGATCGTTAAGAAAGTGTATAATTTGGGATTGGTTCTATTCATATTTTAGGCCAAAAACAATTTGAACTATAGGGTTTATTAACGGTTAGAATTAAAAGCGTTTAACATCTTATTTAGGATTCAATGAATATCTACCAATACTATGTCTAAGTTATACAAAACTGTATTGATAGGACATAAAAAACTACTCAAAAGAGATTATAGTAGTGAATTTCTCATAATTATTAAAACTGTTTTTTTGTCATATCACACATATCAGTAACTGACAATGATTAGAAGTCATTTACCTTTGATCAAGTTCCATTTTAAAAGCCAGATTTTTCTATCATTATAGACATCCCTTGGAATAAATAAAAAGTAATATATTTGTAATATCCCAATGAGTAGAAAAATTAAACTTTCTGACGTTTCTTGACTCAGTGTGATCCACTTCTTCAAAGAATAAATAACCAAATCAAAACTAGTCCAAGTTTAAATAGTACAAAGGGTAAACGTAAGAATATTATGTGCGATCGATCAAAAAACAGATCTGAACAAGTCATTGAGATATTACAAATACATTATTTCATTTATAACAATCTACTCAATGCTCAATTTATTCGAAATTATCAAGTCAAATCTTGGTAATGCTACTTACAAATCCCTTGGAATGTTTATCAAATTAATTAATTTTAGTTAAATAACTTCTAAGCAGTATTATGTATCTGCAAAATTAGTTTAATTCTTCGCAGTTATAAAACCAACATCATACTGGGTGGTTGAATAACCGTTAGTCCCTTCCAGAATAAAACACGCTGACATTAAGATATTCGAGCCAAACTATCTTAACTAACTTTGTATGGCAGTTAAAGTATGGACATATGAATTAAGTCTATGGCATACATGGTAGAGAAAAAAAAGTTGGATTTAAACAAAATACAAACGGTGCACAGACCATCTGGAAGCGCTTAATAGAAAGATTTTGTCGTTCATAATTGTTTATGATCACATGAATTATTACCGTACTTTCGATTTACGCTTGTCTTTATTCATTTGTTATACTAAAAGACAAGAAGAGAGAAGAAATATTTCTCAGTTCATTCAAAATCGGGGCCCTACACTAATATATATGTGGGAGGCTTATGCTTCTCCACGATGGCTAACAGGCATATGTTAGAAAGTCGATATCAATTTTCATAATCAGTTAATGATTACAAGTAGTTGAATAAGACTAAGAATAGGAATTGAAATTGGATGTAAATATGATGATAAGTAACAGGTAAAATTTGAAATCAGAATTTTGACAAAATCAAAGTTCGGGAAAGTTTAAAAGAAGCGAAAGTAAGGCTTTGAATCATGTAATAGTATGTAAGTAAATGGAAAGGGTCGATTCGGAAGTTGTATAAACTAGTTTTCTGTATGCAAAAGTGACGTTTTTTAATGTGTATTCTTGTGGCCCCTGACTTATGTGAGAGTCGGATTCTGAGACCAAAGGATAAATTTCATTGCAATTTTATCTTCCTGTGAAAGATATTATAAAGCTTGAGTAGAAGTGTCTTGTTATGTAGACATAAGCAGTCACGTTTTACGCTAAAACTATCTAACTTCTGATGTTTTCCAACTGGCAGTAAATTCTGAGGCTGAACAGCGGTTATCATGTAATAGCTTAGTTGTTCACATTTAATTTTAAACTTGGCTGTAACTGATTGAGTTCCATATTTCACCACTAAATAAGTACACGAATTTATTTGTTTAATGCTCGGTGGATCTAAAAATCACTAAGACATGTTTCAATGTAACAAGAAATTTATTAAGAATCCATTGTTTATTATATGTTCTATTATTAAGCACACCGGAATTTATTGTGAATCTCTCACGAGTGAATACCAAATATCAAATATTCTAGAGGTTAATCTGTTTGCTTAATTTGTACTAAATCAAATCCAACTTATACTAAATTTATTCCATAATGCATCATTCATCTTTAGATTCTGAAACTGAGATCAGATTCCGACAATTCCCATACAGTTGTTAATGAGGTTCCTATTACAACATAAGTAAATAGACAATTGATTTGCTTTAAAAGATAGTCTAGTGTTTCACATTTTATTTTTACTGTGATTTGTTTAAAATCAAATGATGTTATCACCTGAGATTTATTGTAACAGTCGACTTAACAAAATAGTTTGACTGTGCAATTTTTACCCGTAAATAATACTGACCTAGACATCAAGTCTCATCGTCAAATTGCCGTAATGTTAATTTGATCGATAACACTAATTAAAAATACTAATGGCTTAACAGCATGGTGCCGTTTACTTTCCAGTGACCAATCAATGCATACGATAACTCTAAAACAAAGGTAGATGGTGTGAAAAATAATCATCCTAACCAACGTAAACTTAACACAAAATCATAGTTTATAATCTCCACGATCTATTTGTAATTATTCCGGTTCATGTCACCTTTTCCGACTACATCTTTGGAAAAATAAGTTTAAATTGAGTGGTAAATTTGGTTTGAAATTCTACCACTCAAATATGATGCGATTCGAAAAGTCCCGGGTGTGTACTAAAATAGAAGTTAGGAAATTTATTTTAGTCACCAAGGGTTTGTGAAGTCAACTGTTTTAAAAGTAGGTAAGTGACTGAGTAAACTGATATATAATGATCTAACTAGGATTTTCTTCACTGTATTATTACATACATACTTATTCCTATAGGATTTTACCATCACAAATCGTTGAAATTACTGTCATATCTCTGCTGAATTAGTGCTTACTGTGAAAAGATTTGTCTATTTAATTCTGTTTTCTTCGGCCAGGACTCGTTCATGAACTGAATGAAGAAATCTAAATATCACATGTTTACTTAGACGATGAAATCAATCCTTCCTAGATGTATTCATATATTTTTCTCAATGGTAAGATTATTTGATAACTGAAGTTTCCATTTTAATTATAACTTTTTCTACTTAAGATTTATGAGTTTGCTCTTGGTGAAATAACATGAATTCATTTATTTCATAGATTCTCTATAACTGCTTACAACCTAATATCAATAATGTTAACTTTTAAGAAAAACATAGTAAGCACATACACCGATGGAATTCAAGATTCATGTTTCATTCTGTTTGGGACCTGTTAACTAGATGTATCTGGATCCCAGAGTTGATGTTCACTCCGGTATTCTAACCCAGTGTCTTCCACTGTAAATACTAATGCGTTATCCACTTAGTTACTGAGTTCAAACAGTCATTGGATTGTCCAATGGAGGAGATTTTAATTCATTTGTATTGATTATTTGAATTTTCTTATTTACGTTTAGAACTGAAATTAATCAGTCTTTTTTCGTATGTGTCCAGTTCTAAATAAAAGTGGAAAAATTCGACCAACAATAAAAAGGCTTCGGCCAGAATGATATTCAATCGTGTACATCAATTATATCCAAAGGATGGGATTCTGTTCCCATGCTCTTCACAGTTTTCTATTCTAGAATATTGATATATTTTATTTATAGATAGATCATTAAATAAACGATTAAATAATTTTTTTAAAATTCTCCTACAATTGCTATCGCCTACTATTTTATATTTTTACATTCAAACTCAATTTTATTCAAAGCCTTTCTGAAATAAAGTATGTGTGACTGATTTATTTGTACTGCTTGTTTGAATTCTTGGAGTGGAAGACACTGGGTTAGAATACCGGAGTGAACATCAACTCTGGGATCCAGATACATCTAGTTAACAGGTCCCAAACAGAACGAAACATGAATCTTGAATTCCATCGGTGTATGTGCTTACTATGTTTTTCTTAAAAGTTAACACTATTGATATTAGGTTGTAAGCAGCTATAGAGAATCTATGAAATAAATGAATTCATGTACAGTCTCTGTTCTTTCTATTTCTCTAAAGTGTAGTTAGTATAAACGTTCAAGGTTGATAAAAAATGTATCTGTTATTGCATGCACATTCATTAGATAGGTCAATACGAAGACATTTGTAAAAGATTCAACACATCTACTTGAGTGTTGACTAGTTTTCAAAAGTAGATAAACAAATCTTTTTCAAAACAATTGCATTTGCTACACTTAAGGACTTAGATTTACTATAAAACATTATCATCAATTTTCATTTGCTAAACTTAGGATTACGTATTATAGTTGTATTTATATTAAAAATATGATATGCAATCCAACAAAATGGTAATCATTTTGGCTTCAATATCGAGATAATTCCTCTAAACTAGTGGTTATATCTTTTTACTTTTGAAGGTATAAATGAGAGTTTCTTTTCTGTTTTAATGTGAGTAAAACCTTGTGTTAGTGCTAATGAGATAGATTGATTTTATGATTTCGTATCTGTGGTTAGTGATGAAAATCTTTAGTCAATAGATACAAAGTGAAGCAGTTTTCGAGGGGAGGAAATAGTCTGTCATGTTTGTGATGACTTGATGGACTGTTATCAAATTAAATATTAGTTGCATAGTTTATTAATAGTATATCTCCATGGGTAGACGACATAATATCCTTTTAATCGTGTTAATCGAAAAAGTATTATTAAATGTCATTTTTCGCTATTGAGACTCAATTTTCCAGTTCACAACAAAATAAATGGGAATGATGCATTATTACTATTATTATTGTTGTAACGTGTTGATTGCACGGTTAGATGCGCAGCGTTTTTATCGATCGATTCAGTGACACGTAAACACGTAAGGACGACCTAGAGTCCCGATTGGTCCCGCTCGCCTGTCTAGCCCAGCCAGTTGAGTCTAGAACGCAAGTCACAGCCTCTGAGTTATGAATCATTATATTTCAGACATACTTTATTTATATACCAAACAAACAAACCACATCGTACCATAAAATAGAAAACAACATTTACACAATATCTAACGAGTGAAATAAATAATGGCCAATAGGGAATGCCCATTTAGAGTCCAAGGACATCATTAGACTTAACATGATAATGATTGGTATATTCCTCAGCATACCTAACAATTATAGACTCTTTGAATGGTCGATTTCGAAAACAACACTACACTTTGTCAACGTTATTGATAAAGGGTTTGACAAGAACCAAGATCAATTATAGCAAAATATAAACATAGAAATAAAGTCAGCTTACATTTACTTTGACAGCTTTCGGAGGGGAGGGGCTTCAGTGTTCTTTTAATTTTTTTGCTAAACATCATGAAATATGCAGATATCAGTTATGAGTCACTCTAATTGGATGAGGAAGTCAAAACATTTAGAATTATAAATTCGACTATTCTTTGAAACTAACAGCTTGATGGATCTCTCATAGTTGTTGGCTTTGACATATTTGTATACTTTTGGTTTAAAACAACAAACTATAATAGTTCAGTATCTGGTTATATTTAGATTAACTTCAGAATGAGACAATGATACACGAAAAAACTTTACGTAATATACGCCATTCAGTAGTAAATATTTTACCGTGTGTGATAGTTTTGCTAACTATTAATAAAGATAGAACTAAACGAATGTGATACCATAAAACCATGAATGTTCAGCATTTTACATCAGCAGTTCAGCATGGTGAACAACATTAGGATCTACGGATGAATAACAAATTTAATATACTCTCATGATCAACACAAGTGCAAAAATACTCTTTATCCTTTTGCCGATGATAAAAACATTTGATTGTATGTATAATCGTAAAGTAGGTATCAATTAACTACCCAAATGATCAGTCCGGAACGACTGTTTATTATTATTCTTACTTATCACAATGTTTTACAAAAAAATGTTAGGAAAGGATAAATAGTTTTTAACTGTTTGATCAATGAATGTTTTCAATAATAAGTAACTTTCATACACATAGTTCCATTTATCATTTTGAAAAGAGCAAGAACAATTAATGGGTTTAAATTACTTACATCAAAGAGTTTGATTGGAAGTTATATTGAAGACATATTCGTATAGTATAGCAAGTGTGTAAATAAATTTAATAGACTGAATATTGTAAATATATACCTTATGTGATGAAAGAACATTGTGACAACAGTTCAAATGGCTAGAAACAAATAAACCTTGATAGGAATAAAATGAGTAGAGTTCAGTTGATAAAATAAGATAGTTGGAATAAAACTCAATGGTGTGATAAATGCAAGAAAGAGTTTAAAGAAAAGAAAAAATATTAAGATATAACGAAGGAATATTAATCACCAAGGCAAGGAAAGATTAATAATCATCTCCTTGTGAACACATAAATCAGGCTTGATGATACGTTTATTGTCTGTAACAATAAACAGCATGCAATCCGCATGCTAAAACACTTCAATAAAGCTCATCCTAACATACAATTTACTATGGAAGCCGAATAGAATGACATGTTCCACTTTCTTGATGTTGCTATAAAACGTAGGAGAGACGGGACAGTCCAACGTTCGCTTTATCAAAAAAGTACTTGGAATAGCATTTACCTGAATTGCAATAGCTTTTGTCCACTCAGTTACAAGAAGGCATTAGTCAAAACACATTATATAGGCCAGAAAGGATATGTACCACTGACAAACTGGAAGAAGAATTGATGAAAGTGGAAAAATGCCTACCAGACAACTTTTACCCACAAAAGTATATTGATAAGTATAAAAAGCGTAAAGAAAAAATACTGAGGTAATTACTGTCAATAAAAAACCAAGAACTATAAGTCTTAACTTCAAAGGTGATGAGGTTGCAAACACAATCAATAGGAGACTGAATACTGCGATACCCAGAACTTATTTGGCGGAAAGACTTCAAATTCTGTTTAAAACAACATGCTCAATAATTCAATCAAAGGTTGATAAGCATCCTTTTCATGTTACCGCCAATTGTATTTATAAATTTACGTGTACCTGCCAAAGCAGCTACATTGGCCGAACAGAAAGGAGGGCATATCTCAGATTTTTTGAACATGTTCTAAAAAGCCTCAGAACAAGAAAAAGAAAGACTCTAAATAGTGCAATCACCAAACATCTTGATACAGGACATCAGGTCGTTACCCTACAATCATTCAAGGTGATTAGTAAGCCGCCAAACTCCAGTCCTCTGAAGTTTACTGAAGCAGTTGCTGTCAGGCGCAAAAAGCCTGATTTATGTGTTCACAAGGAGATGATTATTAATCTTTCCTTGCCTTGGTGATTAATATTCCTTCGTTATATCTTAATATTTTTTCTTTTCTTTAAACTCTTTCTTGCATTTATCACACCATTGAGTTTTATTCCAACTATCTTATTTTATCAACTGAACTCTACTCATTTTATTCCTATCAAGGTTTATTTGTTTCTAGCCATTTGAACTGTTGTCACAATGTTCTTTCATCACATAAGGTATATATTTACAATATTCAGTCTATTAAATTTATTTACACACTTGCTATACTATACGAATATGTCTTCAATATAACTTCCAATCAAACTCTTTGATGTAAGTAATTTAAACCCATTAATTATGATTTTAAATATCACAGGTTGTAAGCAGCTGACGAGAACCAACGAAATAAAAATGAATTCATGCTATTCTGCTAGAATGTTTGTTCTTGCTCTTTTCAATAAGTAACTTCATATAACAATAATTATATTCTGCTTCCGGCTTTTGTCTGCTGGAGCAAAATACTATTTCCCATAGGAAATA
Organism: Schistosoma haematobium; assembly: GCF_000699445.3. NCBI lineage: Eukaryota > Metazoa > Platyhelminthes > Trematoda > Strigeidida > Schistosomatidae > Schistosoma > Schistosoma haematobium. The sequence continues at coordinate 34,870,203 of NC_067195.1, read as the reverse complement.
GTTTTTACGTTGATTTTCTATTTTACTTAATCCAATTGTCAAGAAAATTTAGGTGAAGAATCACCATCTGTAATTTTTTATGTTTTCCGAATCAATTAGCTTTGAAGATGTCGTTCAAAATGCTAGGATAGGAGAAAGTGTGTTAATCCACACTAAGTTAACAAAATAATTTGTGATAATAAAGAGTAGTTCATCTCCTTAGTATAGTATAATAAAAATGAGAAAATCACTTATTTCAACCGTAGCAATCAAATACACATTCTGATGGTATGAAATGACAGATCTAAATTGATTATGTCACATATATTCTCCAAACAAACTAGAATGAACGACAAGATATTATTTATTTTTATATATAAGCCATGGGCGTTTCACCTGAAATGCTTGACTAATATTGATGATTTTAAGAGCTTTCAGAAGTTCTATATATCATTTCAACTTTTCAAGCATAATACGTACATTACCCAAAAGAGTTTTTATAGCACATCAGTTTGGATTTTATTATTGATATTGCAAAAAAGACATAGTGGAAGATTTCGATAACCGCCTTGATTGAACGTACTGTAAACAACTGATTGTAAACGCAGAGAAAATCAACAGTAACCACATATTGAAAGTTGAAGCAGATGAAGTATGGACATAACCAGTTCATTTTAATTCATCTTTTATTAATAAGGTTTAGTCAGTGTTATAGAATCAGCCTTGAAAAATATTTCAAGATAACCAAAAATAACTATAAACAAACAACATAAAAGAAAACTTAAAATATATTATTCTGCAAAGAGATAAAGGTCTCAGAACAAAGCTATCAAACTTAAGGTAGTCAGAAGTCATGGTAAATAAATTACTTTCAACGTTGCCTGTTTATCGATACGTGCTGTTCTGCAAAATAATATTGATCTATCGTTGCCATTATTCATATGATTTATATAATATAACCGATACTTTTACATTTAGCTGAATAGTCATATTAAAGTTTTCATTTCCTAATGGATGAAAAAACACATCACAAGATTGTGTTTATGGGAGTGAAATGGGACATCAACCTAATAAATGTTTATTTGTCCAATGGTTAAGGGTTTAAAACTAAATAATTCCAAACCTATTTTAAGTATACGTTATTACATCAAATATTCCTGAACAGTTGCTTAGATGCACTTGGTTTTTGTTGAAGTTTCAGTAGTCTCAATACACTTAGATACTGAGGTATAAAGTTTAAAGTTAAGCATTGGGAAAGAGATATATATTGTTCACTAGTATATTGTTTGATGAATTTTCTGCAAGTTATAAACATGAAGAAGGTTGTAGCCCTATAAGACCCAAAAGTATAAATGCTCTACTGTCACTCATAAGCCAAGTATCTTTTCATTGGTTAAATCACAATTAAATTGTTCCTGGTTTTTCAGTTAAACAGAAATAAAAATTTTCATAAATTAACTGCGTGATTTCGCTGAGTAGAATTACTGAGAATCAACTTACAAAGTAAACACTAAAATGTACGAATTTAAAGGCTTTTGCCTAGAAATTCAATTAGAGGTAGCGCAATTGAAACTCAATATTCAATGAAAACAAATTCCCTTTTTCATTTGAACCGTTCTTAATCCGTATTTATACAAAAGACAACAGGCAATTCAACCAATCGATAATAAATCTCCATGTGTAAATGATAAATTTAATATTAATCTGGTTCTTTTGTCTACACAGCATTATATTCCTCTCTTTTCATTATCTATAAAGAAAATATTGCAACCTTTTTAGTGTTTGATTTTGATAACCGTTAATTTAACTATGCTGTTTTCTAAAAGTATTAATCTTAATTGAACACTGTTCAACGTATTTATTCTTTCAGATTAGTATATCATGTCGAATTGGTTTGTCAACAGGAAAAGTTATTTAGACACTTAACAAGTCCTCAGATCCTCAAATAATCTTACTGATATGGTCTTATTCTCTGTCACTACCCGAGGTTGACCAACGACGTATATAGGAAATCCTCCCTAGTTCACGGAATCATACATTTGACCCTGTTCTAATACTATTTTTACTGAAACTTACCATTGATTGTTTATTGAGTGACAGCAGGTACAATAAAAAAATATCATTTTTAATTAGATATAGAGACGATAAATCGTCATCGCTTTACAGCTTGAAATACTGACTTACATTTAAGTTATTTTTCCAACAGTAACGTTTCTTGGAAAGTATCACCAAACTAAAAATCTAATGAAACAGCTTTATACCGTACATTTATGGTCTCCGTGTTGCTTGTACTATTTTACATAGTGTCTTATTAAAATGACGTTTATAAAGCTTATAATGTTGAAAAATCTTCAATAGTCTTTAGTCTACGAATGGCGTTGAATATTATTTACATGGCTATGAATATTTATGAAAGCTAGCCGTTTACTTTATTTTCATAGACCTCTGATTATTTTTACTTCTTCACTTGCTTGTACTTACTTCTTCACTTAAGCGAGTGCAAATCACATGATATCCAAATCACAATTAGATCATTGTTTGTGGTAAAAATAATTGAGTTTTATGCGATCTAGTGATAGCATTGGTTAATAAGGTTTGTGAATAATTTAGCGATTTACAAATATTTTTATGCAATTTTATCGTTAGGAAACCTGGTGGATACCGCCAATTATAGACAAATAAACAACCTGAGTAACGTCACTATATTATTTGATTACTAGTCTGTACTATATAACAACTGTGGTTATTTACTGATTGTTACTTCTAGTTATTTAAGGAAATCACTATTATTAATGACTTTATTCTATATTATATTTTTGGTACAAAATAGAAGTCTCAGCACAAACAACTGAACAACCAAAGTTTCTGCAATTCTAGAAAAACTTCTATTTAAAGACTGAGGCATTATTTTTGCCAGATAATATAATATTTCTTAGTACTGATACCGTGAATCGAAAATGATTTGACATTGAAAGACTGGTCCCATTTATGATATGTTTAGAAATTCTGACCTATGGATGTTGGCTTATGATAATTTAAACTCAATTGAGATGATATTCATTGAAAATACGGTTTTTTTTATTGAATCAAGTAAAAATAGCAAACAAAATCTATCAAATATCAATTCTTTTTATTAATCAAACTGTAATTCGTCTATGGATGACATAGACACTTGTACATAAACTGTAGATTGTCACCGTTTAATTTGTGAGTCTACAAACAATTTAAATGTAAATGTGAATCAGGATTAATATCAATTTAAAAGTATTATATCGGTCAACAAAAAGTAAACATTATAATCACTTTATTGAGAGATTGTATTGTTTTTGTAATTTTATATATTTGACGTAGCATCTTCATACTCAGCTGAGTTATTTAAATTTTAATGAACCAGAATCCAGGCATTTCTAATGCCCACCTTTAAGCAAACAGTAATAAACTGGTTTAGACTTATTCAATTATTGTAAGGAAATATTTCATAACTGTTAATCGACGTGTATAGATATAAAATAGGAATGATACACTGGTTAAATATCATCTGAAAACATCTAAGAAACTACTGAAAATCGGTATTTGAAAAATCTAAAGAATGTGTTGTTTATTCTTGCTTTAAAACAATCTTTTTTTTACGTTCTATCATTATATACTATTATTATTTCTATCACGGTCATGAATATCGTGGATTATTTATTATAAATGCTTTGATATTATCATACCATTACTAGCTGCCCATCTTATACAGTATTTGTATGTGTATCCATCCATATTTATATAAGGGTACACAATGTAAGTAAAAGTGAATGTAAACGAATGCATTCATACCATCATCCTTTCTTTTAGTAAACAAGTTTTCACTTTGTCTACACCCACCTGTTTTATAGAAGAAAAATTTCGCTTTATAATAACCTGTAAAGGTTTCTTACATTGTTTTGATATATATATCTATACCATCTCAAGAGAATTAAGTGAAAAGATTAGTATCATATTCACCTTAAAAGTATGCGAGTACATTCATTTGTAATAAGTAGCAAAATAATGTTTGTTTAAGAATGTTTACAACATTCTTAGGATTTTTCTATTCACGTTAACTGTGTATGATAGTGTGATGCTTGAATTGAGGGGAGTGGTTAGAAAAGGCAAACAATTTCCTTGATTGTGTTAATCCAACTGAATCGCCGTAGAATAATGAACAATTGATACTCCACTTAGTAAGTGAACAGCTATTACAAAGGGAAATATTGAATTAATGTAAATTCTCTTGATTTCACTGCATTTCTAGTTCAAATTATCCATAATTTAGAACTTTCAAATAAAATCTGGTATTTAGTTCGAAAAAAAGTTGCAAATTATAAAACATATGAGTTAGATGCATCCATACAATCTGGTAACCTACGTTTTTATAACTACTTATTACGTTTAAACTAACATATTTTTTTCAGACACTACCAGTCTGTCTATGTACTTATTTATTTACCTTCATATTGTATATGATTTGTTCCATTATCGAGGTATTAATGGAAGACCAGAATTTTGTTAATGATGTTATTGAGATAAAAACGCTTTAATTGGTTTCTCAATTCGGCCTAAGAGTATTAATCATATCATGGACTTCTCTTTCTGTATATATCCAGAATAAGTGGAAGTAGTGATTCACTAAGTGTTGTCTATCTGAATCTTCCCAAACTGTTTAAATATAAGTCCTATTTTTTGAGTAAATTGGTTGACTTTTGTTTGTTTCATTTAAACGTTCATGTCCGAAAGCATAGTTTCAAAATTTGTGTTATAGGCATATAAGTAATTATCTCCTAGCAACTGAAATTACCTGATTTAAATAAACGGAAGTTTTTGGGCATATATCTGAATACAGACCACTGGCGTCAGGCACATTCAACTGCAACTTAAATTGCTCTGGATCTTTGGTTCCCAGCATAATTAGTCTACTTTCCATTTGGTAAGTTTATTGTTTATTAAACATGACTGTCAGAAATGAAATTGAGCTAATGACGCGATAATAAACGTTACAACTCTTATGTTTTACCCACTAAAATTAGAGAAATGTTTGACTTTGAAAACATTCACGTGTTACAACTGTGACATACAGAACACGTCATATGTGTGTGTAACATATAATACATGGTTCCGCATGTTGAAAGTAGTAGATACATTCGACAATCTAGGTGATGGTAATAATAAATTAAATGGACTCTGTGTAAATGACTTTCGACTATCTCAAACTTTTGAACATAATCGTTCGAATAATTTTTACATCTTATTCTATTCTATTAGCATGTGATAACCACTCATTGGCCACTAGGAAACGTTACTTCTAATCAGCAATTTTATATGCCCTTTGGATAGCCATTTTGACACATTCAGTTTATTAGCAAATATATTTTATTTCTAATAAAATCATATAGAACTTGAAACATAAATTTTATTCGTTGTGTCCGCATAAACTGTCAACGTGATTACAAAGCTTATACGTTTCAATTTCTATTTTATGCCGTCAAGTAGAATTCGGTTGTTATATTGTGTCTATTAATTGAATTTTAGAATATTGCCACAGAAAAGTTTAAGACACTATCTCACTCAAATTTTAAATTATTCCACTGGATGGTCTAAACTGCATCGGTTGTTTACACTGGGAGTTCGACTCTGAAGCCAGCTTAACATTAGACGCTTCGTATTGGCGAATAACTAACTTTAATCTGAATTTAGTATTTTTGCAAAAAATAGGTATACCACTACTTCCTAACAAAGGTTATTATCATTCGAAAAAAGACGTGGCACATGCTTCACCGAAAACCTAATCGGCATGCCAACGATTACGTCACATCCCGCTATATTTATCAATCTACATGTGTGCGCGGCAACAGATATATGAGGAGGAGTGATTGTGATTTAAAAATAAAGGTAACTGAATATGTTTTTGATTGAGATCATGAACCGATTGATTGACCGAAACCAGGTCCTTCGGTCTTGTGCGCGAACGTTTAACCTCTAGATCACTGAACAGGAATACAACGGTGTTAATCTCTAACCTCAACCAATCCACGAAATTGTGCAAACATCTTCCATTGTACTGAGGTAGATACCTGTCTCTACTCGACACGAATTTTCTCCACTGGTCATGGTTATCCAGTGCTTCCAGGTTTTCAATGGTGGTCTAACACCAATCGGTTCATGATCTCGTATTAATTTCTTCGTCTCTTTTTACTTTACTTACAATTATACACATGATCAGACTGTTCAAAATGTACTGCGCCAATATGTCACGTAGTTCTGATAATCTTCATCTTAATACATCGTCCAAATATGCCAACGCTCATTACCAAAACTGATTTTTTTCCTTGAGTCTCTTTAGAGGAATATTTAATCTAAATGTATGTAGTTGATGAATATAAGGTCAGATAAAAAAGCGCATAAATTCGAATTGAGAACAATTTTTTTAAACCATGATTCTTTTTAGCCCAATTTAGTCGAGAAATTATTGTGATAATGTGAATAGGTCATCAACTTTTTTCTGTTTTTTTTCAGTTCAGGAAGGTTTAATGTGCTCACTTAAGTTTAACTGTTGATACAATTAAGTGGTATTGTTAGAATTTAATTTAAAACTTGTCAACTGTTTAGTTATCCACAGTTAAATGCAGAACAAAAATGCATTCGGACCACCTTATTTATGCACCATTTAATGAGATAGTTTACATTGATTTAAAAATTTATCTGAATAGTATAAAGGAATCATACTTTTGGGCGTTTTATCTATTTTAAATATATACAATTCACTTTAAAGTTGTTTTTGCATACTCAAACATGAGTCAGGACAAAATAATAATTGGTTGAGTTTAGTTGTATTTTGATTGATGTGAGCATTTCCGTTTGTTACTTCTTCTCTCTCCATAGTTTCTAAATTTTTACTGAAATGTTATTAACTGATATGACAAAACATATATGTTGTATACTTTAAAAAAAACAGTCATTGAATTTAACTCATATAGTGGAGGCATACTGGAAATAAAGGTTCTATTATTATTATTATTATTATTATTATTATTAATGGCTTTATTCAATATAATATTTTTGGTACAATATAGAATTCTCAGGAAGTGTACATGACTTGAAATACACGTAATTCATAGTTTCTTACTACATCAGAAATCATCGGCCACAAAAATATTCTAACTTGATTATGTTGCCCAGACCAAAAAAGACAGAAGTAAACAAAGTTTGTTTATTTTTTATATATTGTAAAGGCTTTTTCATAAATACTTTCTGTCTAAGTACTTTGAATGCTTCCCAAGGGTAATTTACATTGAATTAAATCTGTTAAAAATTTTCCGTACTGTCAAAAATATGCTAAACCATAAGATTATTTCACGCAATGATATGAATGGTAGAGTTATAAAATTTAAGTAAATCTTTATTGTTATTGTCTTATAGAAGTCAGGTTAATGGATAATGAAGACCTCAAAAATAAATGTTTCTTTTAACGTGTGTAATTCTAGTTCTAAAACATTCTCATCTGATTGCCTAAAGTAATATAAAATGATTCATAAAGAATGTGATAAAACTGCAGCAAATTAAAGTCAATGATATTTGACAAAAGAAACCTTAGAAATTTCGTAATTTCAAACTATTTATAAACACATGTTGATAAGTCTTATTATGTAACAACTTGGAAAAATATTACGTTTAGTTCGTTAGTTAAAACTTGTAATACACAATGAAAAAGAATAGATGAAAAGAATGAGCAATACAGAATGAAAAATATGTCGGATAAAATGAAAATTCCATATTTTTCAGTATTAAGGATCCGATAAGTAAACGGTGGATCTTCAACAGTTTTGAATTCTAACCACTCTGTTGATGATAGTATTCATTTCTTTATAAATCTTAATCAGTTCTGTAAAATACAAGTTTAGTTTACTTCAACTATCAAGTGGTGTATTTATTTTACTTAATGAAAGTTTATAATCCTATAAACTTTGCACTGACCATGAGTTTGTATAAACGCAGCAACTAAAAAGAATTTTCATGCTAAACATTGAGATTTGGTGACATTTCGACCACACTCTTTCCGGTTTAATGATTCCAATATTCACAACACGTGGTTTGCTAATTACTTAAGTTCCTAAAGGAACACACAAAACACCTCATCAGGTAACATGAGGTTAAGTATTCATTCCATGCTCATCGAGGTACCGTGTGAGTGATTATTATTGTGACGTGTATTTCAGTTCTCTCACAATTTAATTATGATCCACTGATCTATTATTTATGGACGACACTAGCAGTTGAAGAGATATATACTAAGTTCTGCTTTTAGTGGAATGCCACCAAGTTCAGGGTTAAAGTGGTCCAAGCTAGTAAATCCCAAATACGATATACACCACATTTCAAGTTTTACTGCTGGCCACAATAAATATACAGGTTTAACAATAAAAATATTTAGTGATAATAATCTTCTACTGCATTCTACCATATGTCATATGATACACGCATTCTAGTTGTAATTTTATAGCTGTTTATAGGGTATACACTCATCCCTAGAAGATATCTGTAGTTTATGTACTTTTAATTAATAATAAATGTATCTTGTTTTATTTAAATATCCATTTTCATAAATGAATACCTCCAGCATGTCATAGTTTAAAAGTATTTAACTCTGGGTAATTTGTACAAACAATCACTATTGCTGTGATTATTCCTTTATTACTCTTATATCTGTTTAGCTTTATTTAGTTTGATTGAATTTTCTAATCCATTCACAACAATAGGTTTATAAGCATAGTTTGTTAACATCGTTTAATTTATGTAATAACCTTTAATGTTATATCACTAAATCTCATCTATCCGTTATTATCCATATTATTTCGTACGACGAAAATTCGGAAATTGATACAGAATATATTCTTCTTTCTTTTGTAAAAACTTCAGTTATCTACCATAGTGCATACATTTAGATATCCCGAATGATAAGGCTTCAATTCAGCTTACAAATATTCGTTTCATAGAAGATATCTTAAAGATTCTACGGAAGATTACTGTGGTTACCACTGGATCCAAGAAGGAGACGTTTCATAATCTCAGCAGTCGAATTTTATCCAAATCATCTAGACTTTAGTAAGTGTTATTTTCACATGATTCTGTTCATATTAATTAAACATGTCAGTAACCATCCTTCCAAAATAGGTGTCTACTGTTTCTGTTTCCCAAAAAAGCTAAGGCAGGAACTTTGGTATTTTGTGAATGATTTTACTTGTTCAGTCCGTATAGTGTTGTCTATGTTCAAAGATGAGAATCTCACTTTGCCAGTGGTTAAAAAAATAATAATTTCTCTTGTTCAAGTGGTTAGATCAAATTTTCTGGTGATGCTTAGTTCTTATTTCATTTCTCAAAATTGGTTTTAAAAAGCCAGTATAGAGAACAAATTTTTTTTAGACCGGACGAATATAATTCCGAAAGTCACCGCTTGCTATGTGCTAATCTTCTTAAAAACTTTAAATGCTGTTTGTCTCAATTACTTAAAAGGTAGTTTAAAATTCATCTCATTTAATTTATATAAGGGTTTCTAAAAACAAAACCTTGACAAAACAATCATTTGTATTTTTCTCCGGCATTCTTATAATAAAAAATAAGCTAAAGTCAGTGGTTTCACAGATAACATTTCATCAACGTAGTAATTTCTTTCTAAACTACTTTAGACAACAAAAAAGGGAAAAATAACGTACGTTTGGTTTGGTCAAATAATTACAAAAAAACTAACGAATATTGTTTATTGGTTAGACCAGTTCAATTCATTTACCTGAATAATTATCATTTAATGAGTGGAAATTTTACAAAACTTCTAGTTCCCTTTTCTTTTTTTCTTTTCTCTTTTTTGTTGTTGTCTTCATTCATCATTTTGGAATGTTATAGAAAAAGTGTTGTCTGAAACGTATTAAAATTATCATTATCCTCTTGTAATTACAGAAATGTCTTCAACTACTCTAAACTTAATTGTTCCAAATTATTTGTACAACATTATTTGAATTAGGCAGTAGGCAAGCCTAAGGGTTGCGTGTAGGTTTTCCAGGCATTTTTTTTACATTTACTATCATGTTAAGTTTTTTTCCTTAGTGTTTTGATGACGATTGAAATAATAAAGTTAAGTTAAAGGCTTATCAACTTGTATCTATGTGAAAAGAATCATGTAATCTTTTATGGTAACCTTTAGGATACTGAATTTCATCACTTGGATTAAGTATTTCAATTATTCAACAGAGAAAATTTGTTGATATTGTTCATCATGCTGATGATATTATTAGTTGGAGTTCAAGTTTCAAGTTGATTCAACTATGAAACAGTTAAGATATAATGTTAGTTTAAAACGTTTAGTTGTCTTTATATCTTTATCACTATTCAATTCATAATGTCAAATAAACACTCGAAGAGTTTGATTCTCGTAAAACGTACTACTTGAGTATTGATAATCGCGTAAATCTGGCGTTATTGTAATATATAGAGAGTTCTATACTTCAATAACCTTAATTATTTCAGTATCATTGATGAAATTAAATTATTATATTATAAGAATAAACTTACCCATTTGCTCAAATGAGGCTTTATTTCAATGGTAAGGTGGTTGATATAATTAGAATATACGCTACATTTTGCCTGAATAAATCGTAAAACATCATTCTATGAAAACGTGTGAGCACACTTTTTATCTATATCAAATAACCTATGAAGTCTCATCAATACAATTCAAAGTAAAAAGGATTAGTGTTCCGCAATACAATAAACTGATTTCTGAAGAATCAATATGTGTATGTTTGGTAACGAAGTTGAAACTAAAGACGACCTATTAAATGTTAGTCACCAATTCTTGTGTTGTTGACAACTAGTATAATCAACTTTAACTATGAAATCGTATACAAAATATATCATACAATTACTTACTCCGATATTAGTAAGCTTTAGTTTACTCAATAAGAAATGCAACAATCAAATTACTAGTGATAAAGGTTTATTTAGTTTACTTAAAAGGGTCACTTATGGTGACAAAATCAAAATATCTTATCTACTTTTATGCATATTTGCAATGTTGTTAAGGTTAATAGAATGACGAAATAATTCCTCAATAGGTTATTACTGTTGAGAATTTTTCTATCTAAAACATTAATAGTCATTTTTTTTATTGTGTGTTACTATAAAAAATAGCCTTAGAATTGGGCGAAACTTCGTATAGCTGTATCTTGCCATTATTATACGTTTTAAATTAGCAATGAATACGAGATTTAAGCACACTTATTGAATTTTAGTCACTTGCTTCTTAATAGACCTAAGTTTTAATTGATTTGTTCAGAAAAATTTTACAGATTTCAAACATATGCAAATCTTCTTTTTCCTTAAAATAAATGACTGAGACCATCTGTAGCTCCAGACAGTCGCGTTTAATTCAAAGGTGGTGTTGAAAAGACAGAATCTTCATTCTATCCATTTCATCAAATCCTAATGATGCATTCTGACTCAAAATATAATTGTAAACAACTGTACAAATTTCACCCACTTTGTATATCAAAATGTTTTATATCATGAAATAACTAAACAGCATAGTTGATAACTGTAGCCATACGACATCTTATCTATTCCTATCGAAAATTTCGAGTATTTTAGTTGTTAAAGCTTATTTCCCTCAAGCTGAAATTCCCAAACGCTACTTATTATAATACAATATTATTAAGCATACTGGGCTTGTTGAATACAGTGACATTTTAAGAGAAAAAATATTTGATACAATTTGTTTACTGATTTTGAGGAAGTCAAACGTCACTTATGTGTCAAATTCCTTGGATAAAATGTTAACATAAATAGATTTCGAAAATAATCGAAAAATTTTTGTTGTCTTGACAGAAACAAAACTTGTTATAGAAACTTCGTATTTCTATATACCAATTGTCTCACTGTTTGAAAAGTTGACATCAACTTATTTTTTTATTAGGAATCCGTCCAAAAAATGAAAACTTTGATTCTCATCAATGACAAAGATTTTGCTCCCTATTATAAAGGTATATATTAATTTGGGATCTATTTTCATTAAATAAACGAACAGTATCATTTTCTCTTAAATAAAACCAAGTCAGTTGCATTTTATCAAAGCGCCCAACAAAAATAGAAGTTTCCACATGAATATATAATTTAGACATAACAAACCAATAAGTAATAAGTAGGAAACATACTGCTTAAAGTTAGTAATGTAAACTATCAAATATTGATTCATCAGTTTAAATACTGAGTGCTAACCATGGGATCTAAAGATATTAGGTTTGAGTTCCGAGGGTCTTGGATGCGCAATACTTGAGAGTCCCATACTTGAACTAAGTATCTGCCCATTACTTGGTAGTCTTCAATAGCTGCCTAACCAGGGTTAATTTGCAGTGCGATGATAATCAACCATCTCCACAAACCATTTAAACTAAGAAATAAACTTTTTAAGAAGTTATTGACACCAAATTAATATGTTTAGAGATTAGTCTTCTCTTTTTAGATTATTATTGGTTCATCCTCTCATTACGGTTTTATTTTAGTGGAACAATTTTTATAAACTGTGTTAGAGGAAGGATAAGTTGCTTATCTGTGAGAATGTTCAACCCTCAAGATTTCGGCTAACAAGGGCGAATTCAGATGATGTATTTCGCCTTAAACACGGCCACCTTGTTATTGTTAATTTAAATATATAATTGTAGAACTTGAAGAGTATTTATTGGAAAAGGTGCAATTAACAATTTACGTTTAGAAAAAATTATGTATGAACTATAGTTCTCGTAGTTATTCTCACTTCAGTGCCCTTCAAATAGATGAAGATCTTACACTAATGTTTTTAGAGTAAAATAATTTATCAATGTTTACGAAAATTGTTATATCCCGATAACAATAATGAATGGTAATTTTTGGGATCCATTAATGGGCCAATACTATACGTATATTTTTATCGTATAATTGTTAAATAACTAAACTATACATATTCATGTCCCTCTTATTATTATAAGCTTTATTTTGACCTATGAACTATTATTATACGATTTACCATTCTTGATTTATGGCCTGTCTATTAATTATTATCTCCCTCATTCACAGCCACATTTGGTTAATTCTTCTACAAATGTTGTTTCATATTTTATGGTACGATGTGGTCTGTCTGGTTGGTATATAAACCGAAATTGTTAATACTGTTGACTTGTTAAATGGATTTTATTTATCGTCAACCTTTCATAAAAGATATCAGTAGTCGATAATAAAGTGGGCTTTTCTTGTGAATTTCAACCGGGTCAGTTGTGAGATAGTAACTCACTGATCACAATGGTGGATGTGTCGCTCAATTTCATGGATTAGTTGAAGTTAGACATTAACACGGTTGGATGCCGGCTCAGTGGTCTAGTTGGTTAAGCGCCTAGCGTGAGACTGATAGGTCCTCGATCCGAATTCCACGAGGCGGGGTCGTGGATGATCACTGCTGAGGAGTCCCACAATAGGAAGAAACGGCCGTCCAGTGATTCCAGGTTTTCCATGGTGGTCTAGCTTCAACTGACTCATGATCTCAACTGTTGAAATTTTCTTGTATTGTTTATGTGAGACCACTGAATAAGGCTATTTTAAGTTATACTCACTGGTTATTTAATTAGTAAGCAGTAGAAAAAATGTGGGTCAAGTTATTGCAGTAGCTAGGTACTTTTAAAATATTGTTCAAAACATGTTCAGCAGGCAGTTTTCTTAAAATTACTACCATCTTGGAATGTAGTTATTACTGTATGAATGAAAAATTATTGTCAGTTGTAAATAAGTTTTACATTTACATTTATATTGAAGTGATCAAATGCATACAATTTCTGAAAGTCTCTTTTTTGTATGAATTTATAATACTAACTGTACTGTCATGTTGATTGGTTTTGATAAATACCAAGAATTAACCGGACAGAAATAACTAGAAAGAATAACAACGTGGTTCCGTTCCTGTTACGCCCTATTTAATAGTAAGTTAATAATAAATTATTCGATGAAACGATATATTTTTGTCAAGCATGCGGGTAATGAATGCACTGGGAATAAACTATCACAATTATGAAAATATTAGAAAGACGTTTATTGAGGAAACCAGTAGAACTAATCAATGTAACAAATTATCAGTGTTTAATGTGAAGTAAATATGCTTCACTATTAAAATCTTGATGAAATAGAATACCCCTTAAGTAACTATCGATTGTATTCCAAGTAATCTTTTCTTAATAAATGACCTAGTGATCAAGTAAAAAATATGGATAATCAACAATTCGTTATGTGATACCATAGTGAAATTCCAAGATCCAATTAGTTAAGTAAGGGATATTTAAGCTTGTAACATGCACTATTTATTTTCTTTGTGAAGTATAAACAGTTCTATTTGAAGTTGGTTTTTTGCAATAATCTAACTGAGCTGAAATATCACCAAACTTTTAAGATAATATGTAAAGTCCTATGTTTGTTTTAATTAAACGTAAATGTTACATCGAAACATATAAACAATCAACCATAAAGGACACTAATGTTTGTGCATAAGCGAACTAATTAATAAGATTATAGATATAAGTATCAAATCTGGTATGTTTAGAAAAGTTCTAATAAATAATTTGGTATAAAATTGTTAAAGACAGTAACTATCCATAAGTGGTTTACATATTAGTTTACCTCATTAATATAATTATTAGATGAAATCATTTCATTAAGTGAACTTTAAATCTTTCTCATGTGTATCTATTTTTATTAATAAATAAAATGTAACACAATTACGTATGTAGAATATGCAGTGTACACTGAATAAAGTGAAGTAATTTCTTACTGAAATATTCGTTACTTATGCTTTCAGAAGTTTATCAAGAAGACTAACTATATTTAAAGACAACGGAGAAGAGTTGTAGCTCAGGTAGATGATTTTTGTCCTTCCAGTTAAATTGATTAATCATGTAGTTGTCATTGTCCTTCTGAAAGACATCATCATGAACTTCAGTTAAAACCAATTTTACGAAATAACAACAAGTTAGCTTTATTTGTAGTCAAAGTATTTCTTGATAAGTCGTGTAGAATAATGAATGTTCTGTATGGTTTTGTGGAGACTATTATAAAAATTGATTCTATACTGTTCAACTGGTAAATTTTAATCTTCATTAGAATACAACAGTTTGTTTACTTTAGTTTTTATTCTGTATTTTGATTGCTAAACTTTAAGCAAACGATGGGATGTCTGCAATTAATTTAAAGTTAGCACAATTATCTTCCTTCATACGTGTAATCATCTTTCGATAATAATAATAATAGAACGTAGACATGTGCAAAGGAAATTCCATTTGGTTAGTTTATTATTTTGCTTGTTCTAAGCAACAATTCAAATGAACAATAAGAAATAGAGTAAACACAATGGAAAGCACTTTTAAAAAAGCTTTTCATGTCAATAAATTTCTACATAAATGGTTTGCCTGTTTAATACTAGAATTAAAATTGTTAAAATTCTTTTCGTTTGGCCGACACAATACTTGTGATTACCGCTTGAATAAGTGGAGATCATGAGTCAATTGAAGCTAGATCACTATCGGAAACCTGGAAGCACTAGACCTCGTGTCGTCCTATTGTGGGACTTCACTATTGAAATTACTATAATATCGACTAAACCCCTTTTGAAAAAACAAATGTTTAGATGTTGTTATTATTATAGAATATATGAACAATCATACTTTAAAACAAGATACACTACTCAAAATAACCCATTTCTAAACTTTATTTACTACAATATTTATCAATGGAAACTTCCTTTTTCATACATAAGATTATATCAAGCTGAAACTAGTTATCTAGTTTTATCATGCATTTCAGAATTGATACAAACAAAATATAGTTACTAAGCCACATTAGAATATTTCCTGTAAAGGAAATGATTAATTTTGAGATAGTGTCAGTTATATTAAAAGGAGGATTCGTATGATGAACAATGATCATTTTGCTTCATCGACATAGTTCACGAAAATTCATGAATACGTTGTTCATAAACTTAGACTATCAACCTAGAGAATTACTTGATAAGTAATTCAGATTGTTATTTCATTCTATGACCGTAAACTTACTTGGTCCATTTTAAACATTTTCTTCTTACCAAGAGAGCAGTATATCCGACTAGTAATTTGTCACTCATTGTCACTAAGCTTTGTTTATATTGAGTCAAATTCAATGATTTTGATTTCATTGTCAGTAGTCAATTATATTTCCCAGTTTGCACGTGGTCGGATAGTGAATGTAAATATCTCTTACTTTATCTAAATGTTTTTGACAAAACGGTAAATGACTTCCTTTTTGTATAATTTGTTGGAAGCAAAATGTACTCCAAATGTAGATTACATCTCCAGCCATGTTCATTTCAAGAGTTTATTAATGGCTACTAGGATAATGTTGTTATTTTTCGTTTATGTGAAATAATAAGTGTATTTTATGTACACAGGGAAATGAAAGTTCCTGGTTAATTTATAAGTATATATCCAGTATCTCAAGTAGACTGAAAATGATGATTAAGGACCCATATGCTATGTTTATAACAAGCAAATTTCGTTTACAAGCTAAATCGCATAGATTTACTTTATTCCCAGAAAAATTATGAGCTAAAACATTATTGTTTAACATGGATTAATGTATTTCTTCAACGAATTGTAAATGTGTGATTATGTGACAGGAGTATGTTCACACGATATCTACTCTACTAATAGGCTAATCGGATCTCTAAAAGATTACCCTAACAAAAAGCTATCTTGACGAGGTTGCCATAGAATGACTTGTGGTCTGTTGTTCTAGATTTCCAATGATAACTGTTCATGTATGAACTCAAACTTAATCATCTCGTTTTCGCCTCATTTATCAGGGACGTATCAGTGGCTCTCAGATGATAAAAATGACTTCACGTACTGCATTGATGTAAGCTGATCTAGAGGTTTTTTGAAGGACATGAAATGTGCATCCATCCTTGGACTATACCTCATTCGCTATTCAGATCGATTCGAGGATTTGTATTGTCATCTATCTTCAACATATATACCTTTATATATAGTAAAACAAGCCTAAATCGGTATAAGTGAGGTTGTTTTTATCTACTCATTACTCATTCCAAATGTCCTAAACTTAATAAATAATACAAGATTATAGAAGAGTAGATATCTATCGTATTCAGTTATGGATTTCTTTCACGTCATGGTCTCTGCAAAATTCCTTACTGTTCTACATGTCGTTATTCATTAAAACTGTAAAACAGGGTGTGATGTGATACTGTCTTTTTCACTAATGTTTCACTAATGCTTCTTTATAATATTCCAGTGTTCTATTTAATTGACTCATCCTTGTATATATATACATTCTTGATCTCTTTATGCTGTCCCATTTTTAATTCAAACAGAACAAAAACAGTTTGACTAGCTACTTCGTACATATAGGTTGTATTTACTAGTGTTTAGCATTATTAAACCCATAAAATACAATAGAAGGAATATAGTAAAAATCCTAATCACTTTCTTAACAGACATATTAACGGTGATTATCACTTGTCCAAACTACAACGTTTACAATATCCTTTGAATTTTAAACGAATTTTACATAGTTCCGTGTTACATATAAGCTTTTGTTTTTAAATTTATAGGCTACTGAATCAAGGGGGGGGAGATGTATTGTATCTGAAATAAGTGAATAAAATGTTTCTTAAGCTTAGCTGAATTGGTCATCTCCGTATTACTGATAACGTTGAAAACCTGAAAGCTGGTCAATTTTCTTATTTTAATGTTTTCTTTGTGTACGAAATAAGGTGATATTAGATATGACAACTAAAAATAGACATGAAATCATTTATCTTCTCTATTTAGTTCGTGTATATGAAATTAACATTTTATAAATATCTTTTACTGACTAATTTTTCTTTTCTTTAGGTGGACGAAAAAAGATAAACGCAAATGTTGTGTGGCATTTTTAAAACATTAAATCACTTTTACCATTGTTCATTAGTTATCAGATCAAAATGTTCCTTATCAAAACACTAGAATTAGACCTAGTTAGGTATCTTGAACATTTGTTTTAAAATAATGGCAGTTGTTTTGTTGCGTTTTGTTAACAACTAACTATTATCTTTCAAGATTCGGTATAATACGACTAGTGAGACTTGTATTTATAGTATGTTCGAGAATGAGAGTTAAATTTCCAGTGTAGAATAAAATCTATTTTGTAGCCAATATAAACTCAGGCTTATATTATACAGTTTTATTACTTAACTTTAAAAACTCAGTCATCGGTTCATGAAAACTTTTGTTCATAGTTTAAATATAATATAAACTCGGCCAACAGGAGATAGTTGTAGCTGTCAGAATTTAGTTTAAAGTTATTAATGGAAAAACTATTGTTGGTAACATGTGCTTCATCACAACCTCATATGTAGATCAAGGCAACAAAAGATTCTTTTGAATAATATCAATACATCAGAAAAGAGAAAGAATGAAATATGTTCGAAAATTGTGAAGTATTTTTAATAACATAAATGTGTACTCACTTGACTTGGCTGCAATCAGCTGTGCTATTCATTACCCTACATCTAAATTCAATCATACACTAGTAAATACTAAGACTTTAGAATTGACTAACAACAGTTCTTTACAGTGCTTTACACTTCTGAGAAGGAACTTTTTTTGTAGAAAACTGTTTACTCATCAAGTACACATTGTATGTGAAACTATGTAACAAACGCAAGGAAACGTTTCCAGTAATTAGTAATTTCCTTTTCTTACTATACTGATCAAAATTCAATGATTACTCATTACAGTATTTGGAATTATATATTACACCGCAACGTTAGACCAAATAAAGTATATGTAACCAATGAAAATATTTTTACTAGTATAGGGGTTGTGGAGATTATTACGTTTTTTAATTGAGATCATGAACCGATTGATGTTAGACCACCACAATTGAAAACCTGGAAGCACTGGACGGCCGTTTCGTTCTATTGTGGGACTCCTCAGCAGTGCGTATCCACGATCCCGCTCGCGGGATTCGAACTCAGGACCTTCGGTCTCGCGCGCGAACTCTTAACCAACTAGACCACTGAGCCGGCATCCAATGATGATAGTGTCTAACATCAACCAGTCCACGAAATTGCGCGACCAACTTCTGTTGTACTGAGGTAGATACCATTGGATGCCGACTCAGTGGTCCAGTTGGTTAAGAGTTCGCGCGCGAGACCGAAGGTCCTGGGTTCGAATCCCGTGAGCGGGATCGTGGATGCGCACTGCTGAGGAGTCCCACAATAGAACGAAACGGCCGTCCAGTGCTTCCAGGTTTTCAATTGTGGTGGTCTAACATCAATCGGTTCATGATCTCAATTAGAAAACATTTTTACTAACTGAAACTAAGACTACCATTTCCTAGAAAACAACTATTAATGACGATTGATGTGATAAAGGCAAATTAATCTGATGTTTCTTTTATTATTGCGCAATTATTTACTGCACTCCTTCTTGGAGACATTTCTAAAAGTGAGATAGATGTTGATTGCGTCAAACAAATAGTCTGCAAGTTATGTTTCAGAATGTATCGAAATTAAGTTAATATAACTAGGTTAACGTAAAAACATTTTAAGCCTGAATAAACTACTGATATCGTATAGAATATAGTATTTATTTGTTTGTTTTTTAAAAAAAAAACACTATGAATTACTATTTTTTATGTGACAGTCAAGACGATGAACAAATAGTAAGGATCCTATACTAGGACGAAACGGCCGTCTAGTGCTTCCAGGCTTTCAATAATGATCCAATTTAGATCGACTCCTGAACTCAACTTTGAAAATACTACAATCACCACAAATTCGCACACTGATAATAGGCTAATAATAAGTCATGCTTTAGAAGCATCTACGTGAACGTGGTTCTCTAATTTATACACAATTTATATACAATTACGATCAAAACAGAAATTTGAAGAATCTCATTATCATTATTATTATTGTGAGCAAGTCAAATATCATCAGATAAAAAATAACTGGAATTGATCGTTAGTATAAAGGAAATAAATTTATTGACTAGCTGAGAAATAATCACCCCAATGATTAATTTCTCACAAATGAAATTCATAGCTGAGTTTAAACTTAAAGTTTACGAACTTTGTGAAGGCCAGTTTAACAGAAAGTATTGTCAGTATTCATCCCCAGAGATTTCCTAACTGTCATTAGTGACTTCATTACTGATGTATCCGAAAACGACTGATGAAGTTTAGGTGCATAAATTCATCGCAGAATCACAAGGTAGTTCATATTTTTTCCTCTGAATCGTAGTCAAATCTGTTAACCATAGAATACGTTTGGTCCATAAGTTAGGGTAAGACGATCTAGTGAATTTCCGTTAAAATATGTGGTAATGACCAGAGACTTATTAGTTGTCCATTTCTTCCTAATGTTTGATGACTCTCTAGAACAAGAAAAACAATAATGTAAAACTATCTACATATTACAATTTTCATTGCGTAATAGTGGATTATTCATTAATTAAATATTTAAAATACAACTTCCATTTTGTTTACCCTTAGGTCAAATATTTCATGAACTTTAGAACAATAAAACATTTTTTTCTATATGATTAGCAACGAATTCAAAATACTGAAACGATTTATTATTATAAGAATGTTGGATTCCTTAATCCAGAATGTACACTAAATAACATATGTCCTAAGATCGAAAAATGTGCTTTTAATACAATGGCTATTTTTAAGAATAACAAATATGGATTGCTTTGGTTAATGCATGAAACAGAAGGAAAGTTTGGATTATTTGAATCATTTTTTGCAATCTGATTCTCAGTTGCAATGAAAATTTTGTAAATAATAGTTGTGGTTACAACGAAAATAAATCCCATTGTGAAATAATATAAAATGAATTTAAACTTCACTCCATTGCACATACTATTGACTATCAGGATTCAATAGCTAAATGGATAACGTGATGGAGTTTGAAGCGAATGGTACTGGGTTCTAGTCTAGGAGTGAACATAAGCTCTGGGATGTAAGCACATCCGGCTGAAAAGTCCTGAGAAGGATGAAATGCACGTCCTGGATTCCACTGCTAACCACCATTCATCTTATAAAATGTTTTGTTGTAATAACAAAATTTGGTTTTATGACGATGATCAACAGGTCCAGATATTTGGCAGCTAATGTTAATCAACACAGTTATCAGAGATGTTAAAGACAACAGAATTATAAAGTGACTTCGTAGTCTACATTTCGGCTCAGGACATATTCGTACCTATTATAGATACTATAAGCAGCAATTCCGTTTTAAACAGACTAACTAAATTTACCAAATTGTTTCACTGACATTGAAGTAAGAACTTATTTCATCAATTTAATTTCCTGCATAGTGTGTACAGACTGATCATACAGAACTGAGGTAATCTGTAATCGATAAATCTGTTCAAGAGACCATCAGCCATGATTAAAATATAAAACTGAAGTGATTACTACTCTACTGGTATGTGATTTAATTAAGGTGTTTGTTCCAGAGTTTCAGTTACCAAAGTCTTGCTTTAATTTAAGTCTTTGAATTAATAACATTGATGAAACTTGCCAGCGTAGGTAGTTTATTTATAATCCTTCATGTTCACCTGACATTCTTGAGTAGTACACATTAATGATCACACACAAGAGTGTGGTAGTGATATTCAGCTTAACGGCGAGAGTGGAATCTTAAGGCCAATGAGTCATCACTGAACTAACACCTGGAGTTGGATTGTGAGGACACAATAATTGGAAACACCTAACCGACTCTTCTTGGTTTTCAGCTGACGTTAATTATTCATGAAAATTACTTCAAAATCATACAAATTATCCAAAAAACCACCTCGATGTATTGAATTATTCATTTTATATCAGAATTTTTATCAACTTTTAAAGTAGTTTCTACCAAACAAATAACTTTATCACAATGTGTGTGAATAATGTCATTGGGTTATTATTACATAGGAAAACCCAGTTTACAATTGTTTGTATTTTGTATAAACAAGATCAAGGTCATATCATATTGACTTTTTAATATGCTTCGAAAACCACTGATAGAGAAAAAAACTGACAGATCACAATTACAAACCAACCCACATTATCTATGTCAATTTGAAATACTAAAACTAGAATGTTCAGTTGACTTACAAACTGATTTAAGTGTACATTTCATACTGATCATTTTAAAAATGTACAACCACTGACAAGCATATTTTACATACTATCCTAAATTCATATTTTGTATCTTAAAAATTGTATTAATTGGCACTTATAGATGAAGAATTTGGTAGGAGTTTGTCAAGAAGAATATTCTTGTTTTATGTATATGTAATATGTCAGCGAAAACAAAATGTTTAGTTTATTGATGAACCAATGTTATACTGATATTGAAAGAAAATCATTCAGTTATATCTTTGTTCATTCACAGTTAGTAATTGTAATCTGTCAATGAAAATATCCATGCTTAGGCGAATTGAAAAGCACAAAATACCACGTAAAGGAAATTCTTGTATACTAGTTTTATCACAGAAGATAAAAAATGTTTGTTAATATGAATGGATTATCAATCTTTACCGATTCCTGAGCTCACGTATTTGTCATATTACTCACATTACACACGTAAATCTTTTGAAGAGTAACTGTAATCTAAAAAAGACTGATATTCGCTTCATCAACACCGAAATCCTAAAAACAAATAGGAATAAACAGATTTTTGAATGGCTCAACTTAGCTGTTAAATTATTTTCTTTGAGATGTGTCTTTTGATGGTCATTCAAACTTGACATTAGTTATTTGTTGTTCAAACCCTGTCAGTCTCTCATCTAATATAAAAGTCTAAGCCTTAGATAATGTCTGCAAATTGTATTTATTATGGTGAAAAATTTACGATACGCACATAAATCTTGGTTAAATAAGTTTATGATTTAAAACATTGAATCACTTTAAATTAATCTTGGGATCATGAAAAATAATAAACGTGAAATAGTTCATTTTTTTTATTGTTTGCCCATTTATCACAAATTCTTTACCGGACTGTTGCACACTTATCTTAGGTTTGTACTGAGTATTTCATTTTAACAAGTTAGATAATTCAATTTTTCATTACTTTATCAAGATGGCTATGTATACTTAGATTGGCAGCACTTTAAGATGTACACAAATGTATATCGGACGAATATGACGCTCGATACCACGAAGATGCAAGTTTGAATGTCGTAGAACATAAAAGTTAGTCATTTTTATGCATAAATATTTCATGATTGAAAGTATTGATTTACCGCTGCATTCATTGATGAAGAAATAAGATGCAGATGTCTTCAGGCTATTCTATTACCCACGTCTATAATTACTAATAGACTCCGGCCAATTAACGTTAAACACACGACTTTTTCAATTACCTAGACATAATAAATAAAATAAATGGAACAGATTTGAAATGAATTCAGGACTTTGAAAGTAGTTACGACATGATGATCGCCTCATGAAGCACGTATTAACAATATGTAATTTGATAGTGCGGTTAAAGTAAAAACAACGTTTTTTAAAAAATACTATCACTGTTTTCGGTCTTAAAAAAAATCACTGTCAAGCAATTCTGACAAGTGTTTGACAAATTCTTCCTGCTCAAAATATAAGCTATATATTTATGTTGCTAGCTTTATCAATGTTAAGTTGAATAAAACACAAGAAATATATCCGATCTTTGGTATGACTGTGAAGAACTGGAAAGCAGAAGTGTAAGAATAACATAAAAAAGATGAGATTTAAAAATAAATAAATGAAAAACTCCCATTATATCTGGGGGATATTAACAGATATATTAGCATACGGTTATTTAAGCAACATAAGCTATTTACTTGTGTTAGAAAATAAGTTATTCTGAGAATCGGATATAGCAATCAGAATGTCTTACTAGTTATCTAAATCAAGATTTTTTAGCTTCATATTGAACTATAGCTGAGTGATTTAACCGTGACACGAGGCGTATACGGTAGGAAACCACTTATTCAGAATAATCACAATGAACTTGAAGTGCGGCATGATTTGAACGGTAATAATAAAGCTGTGGAGACTTACAGTGACCTTCGGTGCTTGATGACATTGAGGTCAGATGTGCCAGGGATTGACATATAGCTTGCCAATATTCTTGTGAATCTATACTAGTGGACGTGATCTTGTGATCGTCTCGAGTAAGTTCGACAATTACTGAGTGACCGTACGGACAAACTATCCCAATGCTACTACTTATATAACGTTGTTAGCCTGCTCGTAACAAGGGATTTCAACCACGGATCTCAAATCAACTCTGTCTTGGTTCCTTCTTTGCAGTTGTGGTCAAGTGTTGTTCATGGTCTAGATGTTCCTGATGAAATGCCTTCTCCAGTCTACCACTTTTCGTTTTGCCCTAAACATTTTAGCTTAGAGCTTGTATTGTGATGAAGTTTAATGATTTATGTAAAGTATATCCTATGCACCTCCAGCGTTTTTTTGTTAATTTCTTTTTCAACTTACAGCTGGTTTGTTCTCTGGTACGGTTGCTCACTGCTGATGATCTCTGATGAATTAACCCGCGGTATCTTGTGTAGACAGGTGTTTATAAATATCTGTATTCTTCAGGTGGTGGTGCTGGTAGTTCTTTAAGTTTCAGCTTCGCACATTCATACTCTCTTAATGTTAGTATTAATAATTCTGACTTTAGTGTTGTGTGACGGTTGTTTTCTACTCCAGACATTTTTCAGTTGTCCTTCCTAAGCCAATTCATGACCTCACATATGCATCAAATCCTTATTGCTTATTGACACGTGACGGCTCCTACCACTTCCAGAGTTTCACCATCAAATGCGATTTGGTTGGTGCTTATTGTACTGTATTTCAGAATTTGGCTTCTTCCTTGTGACTACTAAAGCTTACTTCTGAAGAGGCCGCTGCTACATTGACTATCTTATCATCACTTGTTGCCGTGTATGACTAAGTTGCTAGAGAGACTCTTTTTGGTTATGTGGAATTTCCCTGCCAAAGATGCAATCAGATATGAGAAAAAGACAGTGTTACTAACTTCCGTTTCTGATGATTTCATCTAACTCAAAAATGTTCATAGATACATGTTATAACAACTAGATCACAACATACAAGAATTATTAAACCCCAATTTATACCAAAATAAGACATTTGGGGTGGAAAATTGGAATGATAGGCTTATGATTAAGTTATACTAATTCTGTAATAGAAGAACAAACGATATCAGTTTACAAGTCAAGTAAGAGTTTGTCATTAATGAAATATGAAAGTCATATCCATAATTACACATTAAATAATAAACGTATCAATATCGCGAAAAGCAGCTTCCACAGTTTGTCATTCTCTCTTATTCATTTCATCGCAATAGTTATCATTAATTTTAGGCAGAACAGCTGTTTCCTTCTACCTTGAAAAATCTCATATTGAAAAGAATTCATTGATGATCTGAACAATATCACATGTTTACCGTTTTCAATGGCTCAATTACACAATATAATTTATAAAGATATTTCACATTTAGAATCTATTAATTGTACGCAATTTGTTTTGTCCGTCAAAACAAGTTTATTCCTTTTCGTATTTTATTGTTGACCACTACCATTATCAATCATAATAAAATTATTTTGATTTGTTCCTACCAACTTTATTCTGACATGCTTCTTGTTAATTTGCATTCCATTTATCTGCCTCCCTCAGCATGTGATACAGTCTATCTACATTTTATCTTATCATGTGATGGCTGTTAATAATATTTCTTTGAAAAAAAGTCTATTACCAGGACTTAACATTTTCAAATGTAATAACTTTCTTAAGACTCTATAGTGATAAGAGATATATGTTCTTGTGAAAATTTTCTTTTAAAAAAGAAACCCTGTGAAACTGTAAGTCAGGCGGATACAATTTACAGTTTGGTTTTTATGAAACATTTTTGCAAAAGAATTCAACAAAATGAACATCCACCTGTCAGTCATACTTTTGAATCATTCAAACTTTAGTCAAGAATGTTACTGGTCAATTCCGAAAAAAAAACAAAAAGAAAATTCATGGAAATATATTTCGAAATTGATTTAATTAAATATTAGACAAGTTTAGATTTCTGGAAAGTTGAATAAAACGATTAAAAAGTGGTTATTCTATATATTTTTTAAAAATAATAAACGAAATAAGATTTTTATATGTGTATTTTGTGGAACCTGATGTTAGCTACGGAAAATGTATCCTTCCAAGTACAACTAGGATGGAGATTACAAATCCATTTAGTCAACCAACTATTACAATCTTCATGTTTTACATTTTCTCTCATGGAGCTAAAGATTTAGTGACTGAAGTTAACGAAGGTGTTCTTAGTAATGCAATTCACCAATAAAATGTATCTATATACAAATCATGAGTCATTTAACTCAAAAAGAAGTCTAACTTTATTTTTAAAAAAATTTAAAGGTGATTGATTGGAAATTTAATCTAAAAGTTATAGCTTTTCGTCGTGAAAAACCTGTCACTAAGTAAAGATAAATTAATAAACTATGTATCAAGTCAACAAATAAGTCGTTGGAATCTTTTGCGACTATCAGTATGTCTGCTGATTATAGTGAACCAATAGTTTAAAAAAATATTCTACGCATAACGTACTTTATTAATATCCACATGGTGGCTGGTTTCGTACCACAGAAAATCAACAATAATTACTAATTTGCACTTTCATTTTAGCCATATTTTAGTTTCAGTCCGTGGAATTCCAATAGAGTAAACACGTATTTAAAATATCCCCTAACTATAAACTCAGAAGATTAAGCAAGTTGCAGTCTAAAGCTTCTTATTTAAATATATATACATCATACGATACTTAAAATAAAGTCTTCATAAGGTAAAGAGATAATATGTAATTAACGAGACCATGTTTCTCATTATTTCTGTCATTAGAATAACGTTAGACAATTCGACAGTTACCAAATTTTTTTATGCACAGTAAGAGCTAGTCATAGAAAGCAGTTACTCAATTTACGTACATATATCATTTAAAAATGGGTATGCGTATTTATGTATATCTTTTCTTTCCTTACAAAGTTGTTTTTAGTCTACTTTTTCACTACAGAATGGAGATAATCATCAAAGAAACTTTACATAGATTTGCACAACATACATTCAACTATTTAGTTACACTTAGATGACGAATGTAAGGCTCTAAAATTCTTGATGAATTTATTTGATTTTGTAGTAGTTTTCATTTTGGATAATATTTTGAATTGTTTGTGTAAATAATGGCACATGTGATTTAATTGCAAATACTAACAACAAACCGCCTATTTTATTCATATCATTCAGTTTCGATCAAAACTTATTGATAAAACAACTATCTAAACTAGCCAAAGTATAATAACATTTGCGAACTCAAAGAAACAACTTTTGAAATCCGTTTGATCAATTTCTATCGTAACAAATTCCATCTGTGTTCACGAGCAAAACAGATTCGTAATCAAAATAAATCAATAAACCTTCTTTGGTTATAGGAACCGAATTCGGTTAAAAAGGTTTAAAAGTAGGAGTTATTACGTTTATCTAGATAGATGCTTATTTAATTTTCGTGTAGGTTGAAATATTAGGCTATGTTTCCTGTCAGTAATAAAAAGTCTCCTATTACAATATTTTTAGTTGTACTATATGACCAATTACTTAACATAGTTTCGTAGATTCTCTGTAAAAAGTTCGAATTTGAGACTTGAAGTCTACCAGTGATCCATATTTCAATGTAGAAAAAATGATGTTTTTAGAAAACCAAACCAACCTTTTAGAAGACTTCTCTTAAAAACCCCACGATAAGGTTATCTTTTAAGTAGTGGATATCATTTTTAAAATCCCTTTTGTCAATAATTATTGGTACGCTTGATTATTTTTTGACTTCTTAAACAACACCTTGAAACCAGTTTCACATTTGGAAACATATTGCATATTGTTCATTTAGATTGGTTTCTCTTTTTCTGTTTATCAGTTGAGTTGGAAACATTACTTATATTATATAAACTGTGTTACAGCATCCAATTAGATGTAAATACTTGCTTTTTATTCTTCATTTTTGAAAAGAAAGTCATGAACTACAGTAGTTTGAGAAGACTGGTATATTCTAAAGACGTTTTTATTTGAACGACTGAAATCAGTAAAACGCTGTTAAAATCAGGTTTTGCTGAGCTACTCTTTTGTTCAAGTTTAGCAATACAGAGAAAAAAGAACTTTAATGTCTTGTGATGAGTACGATATTACTAGGGGACTGAGTTTATATAACGGTATTTTAATCACATTTAATCTAGTTTAAGGTAAAAACAACCATTAATTCGGATTCCACTGGGTGAACAAATCACCATATTCCGTCAGGATTTCAAGAATTTAGACACGAACTGGTGAACGAACAGCATTGAACACGATACGAAACTTAGAAGACTTGACTAAGATCTCTTGTAACTCAACAGTACTGTGATGTCTTGAAGTAGGTTGAGAAAGTAACACTAAAATCACTGGTTATTAATAGTCAGTAAGGTGTGCCCAGTTTGTAATGAATGGTCGTGCATACAATTTTACGTACATTTATCCGGTCAAATGTACACATGAAAATATATAGTAGGCTGACGAGTCGTAGTATTGTGAGTATCATTATGGCGTAGTCAATCAATAATCTAGTTCACCGTTTGTTTTTTTTGAAGAAGTATTGAATTTTCTATTTTCTTATATATTCAAACGTAAGTGTGGTGAGATTTCATTTTAAAGTGGGCGTTGAAAACACACGTTATGTGTTTAGATTTTGTAATTTAATTGAAATCATAATGTTTTTCATGTCTATCTCTAGAAGAACATTAATCTTTGACTAAAAATCACGTCGATTGTACAGATCAAAAAGATGCTTTATCAATTCAGACATTTAAATAACAAAATCTGTTTACCTACAAATAAAATTAATCTAAATAACTAGATAAAAATTGTTTATTTTCATTTGTAAATTGTTAATAATGAACTGTGCATTATTTGTGTACAATAATAATTTCTGTGCCTTATCTCCAGAAATCAACAAACAAGCAAACATAATTATCTTAGATTCCTTTTTTCATTTAATTGTACATTGTTTTATTCATCTTCGAGACTTTTATTTGTAAAGAGTTTTGGCTTGTAATGTAACATGATAATTAAGAGTATAGAGCATAGATAAAGTATTAATACCTTCCT
Organism: Schistosoma haematobium; assembly: GCF_000699445.3. Classification (NCBI taxonomy): domain Eukaryota; kingdom Metazoa; phylum Platyhelminthes; class Trematoda; order Strigeidida; family Schistosomatidae; genus Schistosoma; species Schistosoma haematobium. The sequence goes on along the minus strand of NC_067195.1, from coordinate 34,840,920 downwards.
CTTGGTTATCATAATGATATATTATAAACTCGGAAAACTATCGGTTTCAGGAGTTTACATTCAGATTAGGCCATACCACTCAAAGTTTATAAATACACTGTCAGGGATCAGACAATGCGCATAACTTGCAAACATTTTCATTTTATCAATTGTATTTGTTCAGATCAGATATGAAAAAGTGTATTATATTTATTTAAAGTACAAACTATACTTTCATTGTGGTGTTGAGACGGGTTGAATTTCTTTAGATTAACAAATGAAGTTTGAATCGGGTTTTCTTTCTTTTTTCTTTAAATCAGAATAACCTAATGTTCTGGTTTAGTTTTATTAGAAAAGAACAAACAAACGTAAAAAGCCTTTTACACAGTTAATTTAATCATCTGTTTTCCAATTAAGTTAGGAGGTATTTAAAAATAAATTAAGAATTTACATGGAAATGGAATATAGGTCAGTAAATAAAATGTTATTTAAGTGCATAATTATTATTTTTTCACTTGAATTAATTGCACGTACCGCCACTTTTTTTTTATACATTTTGGTTATTTTATTGTATGAACAATAGAACCGAAGTGGAATTTACAGGTTAAAGAAAAGTGCTAATGGTCACTAATAAAACTGAATTCATGATCATTTACGATTATTTGATCAGTAGTGTTGTGATATTAGTCAATTATTCTCAATATTACGTTTCAATTCTACTGGATAACCGAAATCAATCGACCCATTGGAATGATTATATATGTAGTATGAAAGTCATACCTATGTTAAGAGGTAGTTATACTTATCTAATACTTCAGAAATACTCGTGAATTAGCAATCTATAGTCGTACATTGTATTTTGGTCATATATAAAAAACGGGACCATCTGTTCTTCTTTAAATGACAATTTCTGAAGTAAGAGAATTAAAACTTATAAGAAAATTAAAGTTAATGAAGATGGTGTTTACTGATCGTTTCCATATATGTCCACAGACGACAAACTTCAGATATGCACAAATACTTCACCATTCTCACCCCAATGATGTGTCTGTTAATCTCACCATGTATAATGAAATTACTAAGATTCGCTATTTTTCACTAGTAATGACATCTAGTACGAGAAGTATGTCTGAGTACTGCATGTTTTACTTTTCATATCTACAGAGCTTTTCGCAAGGAGATGTACTAATCAACTTCAACTAATCTATTCATTCTATATTCCTCTAACCGCTCAAGTGAATAGTTACGATTGGTGTTGGCTAGTATATCAATTTCACGCACTAGTATTGTTCCATCTATGTACAACTAAATACAATCATTACATTATGACAGAATTTTGTTCTCTGAACTGGATGGTTTGGTTGTGAAGCTTTCATCGTTTTTCTGAACGTTATCATCAATACACACTTCAGATAGAAGTTTCTGCTGATGGTAATGACAATCATCACATTTCGTTTATGGATTTTACAGGGATTAAGATTTCAATCTTTCATTCTCAACTTCCCAAATATTTTCAAGAGTTCACAGTAGTTGTAGAGTTTTACAAAATAAGGTAGCAAAATCATTTACTCAAATGAGGAGTTAAATTTATTTGGTTTTATTCTTTGAACAGTTGTATGAAAGAAGTCAAGTTGAATTCTTATTTAATTAACAGAAAAATAAGGGATTTCTAATTTAAACTTGGGTAGAATATGTTCAGTTTTTCTAGACATTAATAATGGTATATATATAGTATAACCTCCCTTCATTTTATAATGAGAAATCTTTATTAAATTCCCAGTCATTACCACACAGTAATTTGATTCAGTTGTGAATCTTTAATTGACCTGTAAACTATATAATATCAAGAAAACCACTGTGTGAAACTAATTAGATCGTCTGATTTTATTCACATAGTGACAATAATCTATTTCAAGGCTCGAATAATGTTTAATTCACAACTATTTTCACCTAACTATCCGGAATTTTAAAGCAAAAACTTGATTTGGCTAGGTTTTTTAACTAGTTTACTTAGCCAATAAATTCACATTCATGACTCCAGTTGCCTCTTATTATAGACGAATACATACGTCACCATACATTTATATGTGTGTGTGCAACAACTATTGTAGCACACATAAAAGACGTAAACACACGTTTCCTCAATAAACTCCGATCACATTTTATAGCATTTTTATGACATGATAGCCTGTATATGTTATCAAGTCTATATTTGTTAAGATGCAAAATTCTTTTGTGTATCAATAAACGTTTTGAGAATCGCAAATCTGGTTTTGAAAGCCATAAAATGTACTTATCAGATTTTTCTATTGCTTATTATTATTATCATTATTGTAATTATTGTAATTATTATCTTCCTGAAAAAAATAAGTATAAATATATATTTGCGATTGAACAGCTTTGAAAAAGAATTCGCCAAAAAGAGAACTCTTCTCTGAACCAATCGGTCTTATTTAAATCAGATGAACCATCGTGATCTATAATGATGGAATGCTAGTTCAATCTGTGCGTCTAAGAAACTGAATAGCCTGGAAGTTTTATAAGGTCCTGATTTTACTATCATGACTGGATGCACTTTTAGAAGACCTGTCCTACTATTATTTCATCTGTATAGGTTTCGAATTTTGACCCGAATCACTAAATTAAGCACTGACAGTTTCAATAATAAACACACAAGCACAAAATGAAAATATAGAACTTGGTGGAGGATTCATTGTTTGTAAGGTCTAACTGGTGCCGTGCGATACGTTGCTATGGTTCGTGCAATATAAGTTCAAGATATTTAAATTCACTAGATTTATAATATCAAGCACCCAACAAAAGGATATCATTGATCCTGAACCAAAAAGCAAGTAAACATCTTTAACGAAAGTAGAATGTGATAAATACCAGGCATCAATCTTATACTTCAGATGAAAGTTTCTTATTGTGGTTTATCAAGATAATATATTTGTGAAACATGTTTTCCGTGCTTTCAAAATGTACATCATTCATAATATAATTTTTTAGTGTCGTAGAGAATTAGTCTACCACAGTAAATATCCTGCTTCCTTTAGCTGGACAAACGACAAGTATGCAAGAATACTATTAACTAGTCACAACGTACAATTTAATTCACAAATTTCTTCTGTTGTATTCTTGCTCTGATTTATTCAAGATGACGGAATAATATCTATTGGAACTGCACATACTTGGTAACATGCAGTACTTCCATTTGATACCTGGAACTCATTTTAAGAAGTCATTTGATGAATTTCAACAAGTATTCAACTTCAATGATCTGTATAGAAATTGTTAAGGTTTCGAAAAGCACTATACCATACTTTATCTAACTTAAGCAGTATAGTGTTGGGGTATAGTAGTTTTCATCAGTTATAAAATATAAATACAAATCAAAGATCTAAAAATGAGTACTAGTGACAAATCACAAGAAAAGAGAAACTAATGAATATGGTGCAAATTATTTGTTAAACATTTTCCAGGCAAACAGATTGACTGGAAAATATACTGAAAACCAGAAATCATTCTTATAAAAAAAAAACTAAACCTCGTGTATTTCCATTGATTTTATTCCTCCTACTTGAGAAAATGAAGCTTATTTAGGTAGCCCACTATTTAAATTAACCCATTCAGTTTGCTCCCAGTTAAGAAATTTCTACTCCTTAAATATTCAGTGAGTTCTCTTTATACATTCCAACAGTTCTCGTACTAAATCACATAAAGTTTTCATTACCTTTATATACTGAATCGATCATATATTAATGAAGATGAAGAAGGTATTATTAAACTCGCTAAAAGTTGGATTATTATTTGATTACAAATATACGCCGAAAAGTATGTATATGGTAGATCATACACGTTTCTGTGAATTTAAATAATTAAACGTGTCTCCTTATTCATCATTCAGCAAACCTATCGGTCTTTTGAAATTTATTCTGCTCAGTTTTATTTTGATTGTTCAGCTGCTTAAAATGGAACGTTTAATAGACAGACCAAAATTATTTCCAAAATTTTTTTGTCTTCTATATTTCATGTTGCAAACCAAAATAAAACTGAAGAATTCTTCAAATTATTGTAAAATTCCATATCAGCTTATTAGAAGTGGAATTTTTATTATTACGTTATTTGATTAATTGGTTATTTGATCATACAAACAGAACAACGGGGTACATTAGTTTTGCCATTATAGGTTAGTGTCTAGGTAAATGAAAGAAAATATTCAGAAATCACTTGTTCAGATTCTGAGGCTTTCTGTCAACTTGACAATTAGGAATTGTAATTATTGTTCTTTTTTTGTTTAACACTTAAATCTGTGAATAAGTGCAAAATTATGTAATCTCAAAATTACCTACATTACTTATCTGTATTCGAATTCTTGAACTGAAGCTAAATTTCATATAAATCTCTCTTAAATATATCATTAGTGATTCTAACCGTATTAATGACTTAGATAAGCTGCTTCAGTGTCTTGAATCAATTAAGTGTTTAACCACATTAGGTCATCCATATAAAATAGAAATAAGTTAGACATATGGCAAGCATTGTTATAAACCCTATACAGTATTTGTAACCTTGAATACCATCGGTTGTATTACTTCTGTGAAACTTTGCTACTATTACTTAATTATTATTAATTAAGGAACTATAAATTTTTAGTCATTAATTTTGTAAACAGAAGACGTTTTGACTACTTTATGTTTTCTGTAAGCCAAAAATCATGTTGTTCTAAACCAGTACAGCTTTAATTACAACGTGTTCACTCTGGGAATCGAACCCAAGTACCGGTCGCCCCAAACACCATCACATTATCCACTTAGCTGTTGAGTTCTGATAGCCACTCGCTTGTGCAATGGGGTGAAGTTTAAATTCACTTGGTATTGATTACTTGAATCTTCCGATTGATGTTTAGGACTGAGATTAATTAGTCTCTTTTTGGTATATGTATATACTGACCAATTGGAGTCCTAAACATCAATGCGAAGGTTCAAGGAAACAATATCAAGTGAATTTAAGTTAAAACTTCTTTTAGTTTACTTAATTGAGACAATGCTAAAACCTGAAATTGTTAATGTAACTTATTTCTAAGATTCTTTTCAGAAACCGTACGTAGTTTTTCAATACACCTTTTGCAATTGTAGCTAAGCCACTTTATTAATATAACGACTTTTATAATTTATTCTCAAAAAACAAACCAACTGTTTTCTTGTAAATGTATGGATTAGTTTATGTGTTACTTAATTATATTGACTTGTCCATATTCTCATTGTACTTCAGAGTTTTCGCACGGTTTGTTATGAAAATTGCTTATCAAATAAATTTCATTTCACTCTAAAATTTAAATTTGGATTAATCCAAATCATTTAAATCGTTTTGGCTTTTAAAACAAAATTCTGTAATAAATTTTACTGATAAAATTCTTTACTGATTTGAGAGATTGTGATACTGATAACATAATGATTGGGCAAGTTACAGCAATTTAAGTTTGTACAGATGTTTACTTTGAATAAATGTCTAAAACGTTAACGGTATCCTTGGAAAGACATTTACGTCAAGTATGGTAGGAAGTACTTAATAAAAATATATGTTGTTTCTTCCAGATTAGCTTTTGATTCCAAGAATAAAGTCTGTAGGTATTCGACGTCAAAAAATACCCATTCTAGTTTCTGTCGAACTATATTAACTAAACCCCATGAATTAAGAAAAGTTGGTGGGTGTTAAGTCAAGACCTCTTCATTAATTATGAACTTTAGTATGAATTTTTCCCTAAGTGATGGTTATTATCCTTTTTTTTACAGCAGATGCTCATAATGTAATGGTTTAATAATTTGACAGAATAAATCAACTTCCTGGCTAGTATTCACCAAAACTCACAAATAATTTAAGTTGCTACAGAATATTTGGATATCTGTTTCCTTTTTTAAAAGTCAGTAGTACAAATTTACTTTCCATGATTAAGGTGAAAGAAAAAACAGAGAAGAGAATCCATTGCTAAAGTAAAACGATCTTTTTAAAATTAGCTTGTGACTTAGCTGTCACATGTATAACAGAGTGGAACAATAAAATCTGAAAATTATCACAGTACATATAAATGATATAACATAAAATATGTTGTACGAAATAGCTACGTAGACAATCTAAGTGAAAACTTTTGAAATTAGCAAAATACTTTGTCTAACCTCAAGTAAATTAAAACAATCTAGCAACACATCAGTTTAAATTATGTCACGAATATTGAAATTAAATAATCCATTCATCTAGTTGACTATATATTTTATGATATCAACTTTAAAGAGCTATTGATCTGTTGAAAGTAGTAAGTTCAGATTTCTTGGCTTCCCATATTCTCCAAAATACCGGTAATTAGGTTTCACAATCACCCACCTTAGATAGCTATCTATGGTATCTAATGAAAATTTATTATTGAAAACTCTAAACACTATCCCAATTTTTTATCCACGCTCCATAATAGCTTACAAGTTAGACAATATAATTTACCAAGCTTTTCGTGATTTCTAGTACATTCTAAAGAGGAAATAGATAAATAAAGATGGTGATTACATAATAGGTACAGTTGACTATCGCAAAATAACACATAGTTATAGACGAAATGATACTTTACAAAAAAGCACTTACTAGTGGCTAGTATCTACGGCTGATAAAAGTATTTACTCACAATAAACGTCCATTAGGTTGATTTCAGTACGTTTATTATATTGATGCCAAATTATTTAATCTAGTTTCGGTTCTTAACTATCCAATAAAAACAATAACATTCATTTTCAATCATGCTTTTGATCCACTCTTTTGTTAAATAGATGAAACAATATCATGTATGAAAGACCAAACACATTTGAGTTTCATGTGTTTGCAAAGGATAGCGACTGGTCAGTGTAAGATTTTTACTCATGAGACCAGTAAAAATAAGTGAAAAAGTACAGTTAAATTAGTCTAAAAATCAATTCAACAGTGTAAGCCACAATCAATACACAGTGTAAGGAGTTGAATATAATTGGAATAATTCCAAAATGATATTCTTAGTTGTATAATAATCATTCCGTAAAACAACTGCTTTACGGAATTTATAAACTATTTCCCAAGGTTTTATCCCTTTAGCACATACCAATCATATTCGGAAATCTTAGTTTATTGCTTTCATACTTTATCAAAATCTTGATTCACATGAAAAATATTCACACTGGATATATACCTAAAGCATCCATTTGCATCTCTATGCAAAAGATATTTGTTTTTTAAGGAGTAATAACCTTTCTGTTTTCACCATTTTATGTATTCAGTGTAGATTTTGTATAATAGGATGCATCTGTTGTTTCTTGTCCGGTCAGTTGATATATTTATACGAGGTTATAGTCATTTAAAACTACATTTTAGCTACCTATGAAACCAATAATCTATAACTCCATACTCTAATTTTGAATAAGGCTCACACACTGAATTAGACGTTCTTTTTTTACGAAATATAAATGGTTCAATGAATTTGACTTCTGATTTTGTTCACGAATTTCAAGGGTATATTGTTCCTCGAAAGGTAAAAAGTGGATGTGATTGATGAGATACTTGCTAAATAACCCTGAATATTAGAAAATATCACCATATTCGTCCAATCTCTAAAGGTCCTTGGGATGACCTAAAAATCGTGTTTCAAATGCAAATTTGAATATATTAGTTTAACAGACGAACAGAGTTTGTGTATCATTTGGTTTGGATTTAAATACTGTACATTAGCTCTAAATCTGTTTGTCACTTGTTTGTTTAAAACTTTTGAGGTGTTATGGGATTCAGACTTTGCGGCATCCAGCTTTACTTTTCTTAGCATTAAATTCTAAAACGTTCCAGCCTATAAACGCAACAACCATATTGATGTTATCTGAAGTCTTTCAAACAACTTAAAAACCCACTCTGACCTTCAGAAGACTGTTTCATCAATTTACTGATCAAACGAAGGTCAGATGTTACAATCATTAAGGAAATGACAAAATATAACTAGTTGAACCAGAAAATAGGGCACTAATTTTTGGTGCTTAAGTAAATCACTTCAAATTAAACATATGTTGAAATCCTTAATTGCTTGCATTTAGCATTCCTGAACAGCTCATTTTTATTTAGCGACTTACGTTTGACACCCTCAGTATATTCCTAACGGTAAAACTAATTCTGTGCATCGATTTAACTCGCTTTGAATATATAGAAAATCGCTATGATGTTGATATAATCTAAAGAGCTAATGATTTTGGGCATAACTGTCTAAATCACTTTATGTTTTACGTATAATTCATCTTTTCGATGTGTGAGTTTTGTCGACTTAGTGGCTACTTTTTTTGAGAATATCACATACTCATGAAAACTTCAAACTAATTCGTGAACTATCAGTATAGGGTTGTAGGGATTGTTGAGTCTTGTTTAAGTTCACGAATCAACCAATCTTAGATCACCATTGAAAACCTGGAAGCATTATTTAAGCTTTCATGCGCGAGACCGAAGGTACTGGGTTCGAATACTGAGTGCGAGATCGTGGATGCGCACTTCTGGAGAGTCCCATACTAGGACGAAATGGCTGTCAGGTGCTTACAGGTTTCCAAAAGTGGTCTAGAATTGATCTTAATTCGTGAACTTTGAAGTCACACTACCATCTGCATTTAGTTACTTAGAAGTAAATTTAACGTAATATGGGGTGTGAAAGTGACATTTTAGTGCATAGAATAGTGTTTAAGATTTTTGAAACTGTTTTATTTCAAATACTCAATTCCATCAGCAGTCCCTAAAGCAATCACTTCAAACTTAATTTATTCAGAATAATAATCAACACTAAAATTTCCAGCTCCAGAGACTCTCAGCTAACTTCTGTTTATTAAAATTGCTGATTAAGAAAATTGACCACAGATAAATTCATTATGTTCCATATAAATTAACGCGTAAAGTTTGAGAAAAAGTTTGAAGATGACAACAAAGAGCAAAAGTTAACAAAAACTTCTCGAAACAATTTCAATGTGAGGAAACAAATTCCAAAGCTTTAATAATTGATCAATTAAACTTTAAAAAATCCGCTAGCAATTAATAAAATTTACTTCAAAAACAAACAAAATAAAATAAGAAAGGCTATTTTGATCACTTATTACAACCATTGGATGTAAACAATCAAATAGCACACATTCAATTAGAGGTTACACTGATAATTATTGTGATTAAACAGATAAACAACTAAAGACAACTTATATACCTTCGAGTGCTATCTTGCACTTTAACAAAAGAAGTGATCTGAAGAATGGTATATATATATATATATATATATATATATATATATATATATATATATATATAACACCATCTGCACTTGACTGGTATTTGTTCACTGTTTAATATTCCAATTACCTGAATAACGTTATTTCCAAAAAAATAATCATTTTTATTACCCATATTAAATTTCGTACTTTTAGCTTATAAAAACAACACACGTAATTATGGTTCTTTTTGCAAATAAATAAATAACCTTGGTAAACAGTACAAAATTACAGATCAGAAGCATGCTGTATGTACTTAGTAGGAAAAAAAAGAAAACTGAACAATTACGTTAACCTCAAAATACTTAGGGGAAAAAAACAATAATCAGGTAGCCAAATGAAACGTTGGGAAAGATGTATTTTTCATTTTCATGATTAGTTTTCAATACTATTTCATAAAATATAGACTAAAAATGATCTTATAGTAGTATAAGTGATGAATAATGTAGTGGAGAGATAATTACTATGAGCTTAGAAATAACATTTACTGGATAGTAATGACTGAAGTTTAAAGATGATCTCCTAAGTAAAATGTGTTGGCGGTCCACTTTATTTTATATATAGTGTTAAACTATGAAATCAGCAGTCTCTACATTGTAATCGTTCCCTTCTTTGATCCTTAATACTGTTACTCAAAAATATTACGTGAATATATCACTATCAGGTTTTAGCTTGTTTTAACAACGACACTAATTCTGATTACTGTAAATATTACTTGTGGTAAGACTCCAAAATTAAGATTTCAAGAAAGGACTTAACATTTATAAATTAATTTTGTGAGTATTGAATACGGTCAACCTTACATTTATTGAAAAAGTACTGAAATAATTAACTTTCAGTGTGCCATGACATAAATAGAATTATCTGGTCCATATGAGAGATAAACAATTCTAAAATAGAGAATTCATGAATCACTTGTTCGAATTACATAGTACTATTGATTACTCATTCAACTGTGGTACAGGCTAAATATTCATGATAATTGTGTTGAAGGCTTTTTTCATAGTATCCTATGTGCTTAAAAACTATGATCAAATTTTCGTTTAATAACAGTCACTTAAAACAGTGCTCAATAAACTTCAAACATCCAAACTGATATCGATAAATTGAAAGATATATAAGAACTTTCATCTAAATTTCGTCGAATAGTTTCACAGTATTTGGGCGCTGAGTTGATATGAGAATTTGAAGTAAATTGTAATAGCTACTCTCTAAACACAAAAGATGAATTAACTTCATTATCAGTATATGAAGTCACTTGTTTATATAAAACATTACATTTGATTTCTTAAAACCTAATGTTCATTTTTGATTCCTTTTATTCCGAATTCGCCTTGTAATTATAACTAGACTGAATTAATACATAAAAGTATTTATGATGATAAACCAAATCCAATTTCCAGAGAATGAATCCGGTAGTTCTACATCCTATAAATAAAGTACTTACTCATTTGTCTATCATTGCTACATTGCTAATCTTAAATAAAGGGAATCACAAGATAGCCATTTATGAAGTTTTGTAGTGTTGAAGCTCAAATCGTTAATAATAGAATGAAAAAGATGGTAACATGTTGCCTTAAAAAATACACCCAGTTAATATCAAACACAATCTGATGAGCGAAAAAAATATTTACAATTAACAGATTGAGAAGCTAAAAAAACAGCTTTTGAACCTGAGGTCAGCTTTCACCATAGACTAACAATAATCAGAGAGCTATTGGACATTAGCAAACAATAAACAGCTGTTACTCCTTAGTTAAGAACTCCTCATCAGTGCTTACCCATAACATAACCTAAGATTGAACGCAGGTCTCTCAGCTTATATGCGCTGTCACACTTCTAAATTAAGTGATTTAAAACATATGATACTCACTCAATGATATTAGTTAATACAGTCTCCAGGGATTGTTTCAGGAATTTCAGAACATTTTTACGTCTTCCCACATATGTCCAGATTTTGTCGTAACTACTTGTTAGATGTTGAGTAGTTTGTAGAAGAAACAATCGTTTTAGTCTGTTTTCCAGGCGATATCACCCCATAATAAAAACTACTATCAAACTCATTAGTCAATATCAATGCCTTAATTTAATTTTAGCTTCAGTATGTGCTAAAGGATACTTTTCTTGTATACTTATTTGAGTAACTTAATAAAAAAGAATTCTAGATTAAAGTTGCACTTTGAAGAAATTGTTATTTAAAATTATGGAAATATTCAACGAATGAGCGAAGTTCCTCAATTTTCAGTGAACAATGTTTAGGTGACCAACTTTCTCATAAAAACGAATCTATTGTACTATTGATTATCGTTTCTTTATTTCTCTTATAACATATAAGATACTATTAATACTTGAAATTCCTTACAGTTAATTCAGATAACGAAAAGGAATTCAATTTGATTGAGTATTTTAACTAACGTGGAAATGATTTTATTATGTAGAAACACTAGTAGTTATCTGTACTGAAGAATGATCTAAATTATAGATTAAGCCTGCGTTAAATTATAATATCGAATAGAAAGAAACAATTTCAACCATAATTGCATTAGTTTAACTGGTCAGATTGCATAATCTAAGAATAAATATGAATACAGTACTGATGTATAAAAGTCATCTTCTTATAGTTTAGAGACGAATTTTGTTCTCCGGCATTTCAGTGAAATATAAACAACCTGTTTAATTATACATTTCCATAAACAGCTGTGTTAGGTTTTTTTTTGAGAAAAAATGAAAATCACAGATCGTCTGGGTAAATTACAAACATTTTGGATTTTGAAAAGTCAAATTATTCCTGCATATTTAAATAAAATGAAAATATTAAAAAAAACGGAAATGTACGTAAGAAGATAAAAATACGCTTTTCATTATTTAATAAAACTGTAATAATTAGCATTAGCACTAGATGGATAAATGCAGCATATGGAGCATGATTTACTCGGAAGATATTATTTCGGTTTATTAAATATTCCCACTAAAAAGATGAACAGATAAATAGAGTGAAGAAATATTTCTTCTCAATTCGTTCACCTTTCACGTGAAGACAAACTCTCACTGAAATTTATCCTATGGTTCCAGAATCAGACTCTCATCTACATCAGGAGCCACAAGAATACACATTAAAAAACGTCACTTTTGCATACAGAAAACTAGTTTATACAACTTCCGAATCGACCCTTTCCATTTACTTACATACTATTACATGATTCAAAGCCTTACTTTCGCTTCTTTTAAACTTTCCCGAACTTTGATTTTGTCAAAATTCTGATTTCAAATTTTACCTGTTACTTATCATCATATTTACATCCAATTTCAATTCCTATTCTTAGTCTTATTCAACTACTTGTAATCATTAACTGATTATGAAAATTGATATCGACTTTCTAACATATGCCTGTTAGCCATCGTGGAGGAGCATAAGCCTCCCACATATATATTAGTGTAGAGCCCTGATTTTGAACGAATTGAGAAGAAATATTTCTTCAATCTTCTTGTCTTTCAGACTTAATATTACTCATATTTTTCTTTTCTCTTTGAACACGCCGTTGTAACGTATCACAGCTTCTCGAATGGAAAATGCCAAGAGTGCTAAAGGCAGCTTGGAATTGAAAACTATGCCTTTATATGAAGTGTTTACTAACTTAATGGACATGAAAATGTTTGGTACTGCACATATATTGAACAATGGAAATCAGATGCCCTACAAGTTCATGGACAGCTATCCAATATCAAAACTGAAAATGTCATTCTATAATCTAGTAAAATTGGATAAATCAAAAACAAGAAACAATCTTTTTCATTTCTCATCATAAGATGTATTTAATTGAATTATAATCAATTTCTTTTCTATATTTTAAATTTTCTGACATCAGCTACTAGAATTCCATCAAGTAATTTACGTGACGCAGTCATTCTTCAACATTCATCATTGTAACCGAAAATCGCTCACAGAATAGCTGACAGACACAGTTAATCAATAAATTGATTTTACTTTTTATTTCTTAATTTAGTTTTTGGCACCTGACTGACCTTAATCTAAGTAGTTGGTTATCTTCAACGTACATTAGAAGTGTGTTAGATTAATGATAATCTTACCTATTAGAATATGCCATACAATAAACTCCTAGGGTTACTTTATCACATTTTTAGTGTTCAGTGGTACGGCCGATAGTGAGGAGAGCCAGCTCTCCCTTTCAAAATGCTCTCATATAGCCACTTGCATACAACCATTGCCAGAGAAGTCCTACTCACTGCCTTCTCGAGACGGGGTTGTTCTTTACGAAGATAAGAGGACAAAAAGCGAATGTTCGGAGCATTAACTGGGTTGGTGGACACAAGGAGCCCACCTAGGGGAGTTAAGAAACCCTGATTCCAAAACAATGGTGCACATGGACTCCAGGGTTCTGAGGGGACAAATGGCGTATGGACCAATTGTTGGTCACCGGCTACCATGGGACTGCATCTCCTGAAGTTGCTCCACTGCCTTGTGGATAAGACCTTTAGGTCAAAGGCTAAGGGTGTGGCCCCACTAAGAAGACCACCTATTTCTGTTTGGGCACCCGGGCAGAATCACAGCCCTTACATAAATCGAATGATTTATGTAGCGCATACCTATATGGTGCCTTCTTGTACCAATGTTTATGTGTTTAAATAAATAGATAAATAATCACTGTTTGTAGACACAGTAATTTTCCTTGCATTTGACAAAATTTGAGTGTTTGATATTACTTATGTTAGTGTTATATTATTTAAGTTTTGTAATAATTCTTTGAAGATTTGACGTTTATTGCCCATAATCTCTTGAAATCTTCCTACACATATGAAAATTAAAATTTATCCCAAGTTTATTCTCTAAATAATACTGTACATGTATTTCATATGAAATAAACATGTATATAAGTATACTCCACCATAGGACTAATGTTTAATGTTTATATATAATCGTATGTATCAGAAAACGTCATTTGTCTTTGCTGCATAAATTCGTCACCGTCTTTTTGAAATTATCTGCTCGCTGATATAAAAATAGGATAATAACTAGATTAACAGAAAATGATCCTCTATGGGTTGAATACAAATCTATTCTACGGAAAGTATTTTCTCATAAAATATTTCGTTAAATGAAGTCAGATTACAAGTCAAACTCCAAAGGTTCTCTTACTTAAATACAAATAATGTAGTGAAGGAGAATACAATTGCGGACAATCGGATGTATTTGTATACAAAATTACAGAACATATTAGTAAAATCTGAAAACCATACAGTAATCACAATTGATTGATCACTGGGTGGTGATCAATCTCATGCTTGTCTAGTCCCTATTAGTGCAGATCGAATGCTATCGATCATGTTGCAATGTGGCCACCAGTCTAGGTGACTCGACACTGCGGGCACTATGTATTGAGATTAGATGGTGGTTGGAGGTAGTGAACAGGAAACCCTGGACCCGGGTTTCGTGCTACTTGGCACTCGTCAGCAAGGTGTACCTGTAATCTTGAGGGAACTGGTGCTCCCTGGCGGATTCGATCTCGTGTCACCCAGCTTCACAGTCAGAGACGTTACCACTGAGCTATCCGAGCCGTGACTAACCTCCTGTAGGACTGAGATGTAATCACAATTGATTGATCATTGGGTGGTGATCAATCTCATGCTTGTCTAGTCCCTATTAGTGCAGTAAATAATTCATTTGCTAAATGTCAATCAATCATCTCACACTTCATTGTTCTTTCCTTTCCACACAAATCCTTCTTTGTTCTCGGTCTCTTTCTTTGATCCACTTAACTGTCTGTCTCCAGACATTTCACTTTTGATTGATGATATATACTACTTATATCTGTCGACATCAGTAGCAAATATCATAATATGATTATTAAGTATTAAATAATCAGGTTGCACGAAATCATCTCCATTTGTTACGAATTCCTTCACTGTTATATCCTTCTCAAGTAATAGTGATATGTAAACTCTAATATTTACAACAGAATAAAAATAAACTGTACATTGAACAAGTTAGAAAACTGACGTAATTAAAAAAAGACATTTTCTTCGTGTCATACGGAACATGAAGCATACTGAAAGCCTGAGGAATTATCAGTATGAAATGAATATTACGCATAAATGTTCTTGGTGAAACTCATATACAGATTAGCATATGAATTATGATCAATGGTAAACATTTCCTTTTTTGAAAAATTGATCTTTGTTCTACTTCAGACAAGTAAGTGAACCCCACGTGTTTTGTCTTTTTTTATTATTTCTATTATTGATTTTCCCTTTTTTGAAATGTAGTATTATTCTCCTTATGTCGAATACTTCTCTATCATAACCTATGAAATGAATTATCCTTAATCCTTAAGAACAAGAATAATTCTTCATAGAACCCACAAACACTCCACTACTATTATGGCAGAAATTCAATACACGTTTAATGGTTTATTACTTGAGGCATTAATAAAAGTTACGTTATTTCTTAAAGTACTCAAAGCAGTTTAAGGAATTTTACCATGTTCTTCATCAAGATATATTTAGTTTCAGCTTAATTATCGTAGTAAAATGTAGGTTTGTCAAGCGATGTAGTGTATATTTGGTTGAAGTGTAAATTAGTTGAAATAGTAAATGATTTTAACTAATAATCCTGCAACAACACAAGTGCTATATAACGTGTCTTAGTTCACATGTCCATCATTATAATAGGCTTTGAAAACCTGGGAATGAAACGGCCGTCCAGTGCTTTCAGGTTTTCTACGGTGGTCTAGCTTCAGCTGACTCATGATCTCAACTATTAAAACATATATTTTTTAGTTACTTACTTGCTTACTTACGCCAGTTACTCCTCGTGAAGGAGCATAGGCCGCTCACCAGCATTCTCCATCCAACTCTGTCCTGGGCAATCCTTTCCAGCTCCTTCCAGTTGTTACTTATCCTTTCCATATCTGCTTTTATTTCCCGACGTAATGTGTTCTTTGGCCTCCTCTCCTTCAGGATTCCAAGTTAGGGCTTGTCTCGTGATGCAGTTTGATGATTCGCGTAGTGTATGTCCAATCCATTTCCATCGTCTTTTCCTAATTTCTTCTTCAGCTGGAAGCTGGTTTGTTCTCTCTCAGAGAAGGCTTTTGCCGATGGTATCCGGCCAATGGATGTTGAGTATCTTGCACAGGCAACTATTTATAAATACTTGTACCTTCTTGATGATTGTAGTGGTAGTTCTTCAAGTTTCAGCTCCATACAGTAGAATTGCCTTGACGTTCATATTGAAGATTCTCACTTTGATATTGGTTAAAAGTTGTTTTGAGTTCCATATGTTCTTCAATTGTGGGAATGCGGCCCTTACTTTACCAATCCTCGCCGTTACGTCTGCATCTGAACCTCCTTGTTCATCGATGATGCTTCCCAGGTATGTGAAGGATTCTACATCTTCCAGAGTTTCGCCATCAAGAGTGATTGGATTGCTGTTCTCCGCTTTGAATTTGAGGACCTTGGTTTTTCCCTTGTGTATGCTGAGGCCTACTGATGCAGAGACTGCTGCTACTCTAGCTGTCTTTATCTGCATTTGTTCATGTGTATGCGATAGGAGGGCTAGGTCATCTGCGAAGTCTAAATCGTCTAATTGGTTCTGAGCTGTCCATTGTATTCCGTGTTTTCCTTCAGATGTCGAGGTCTTCATAATCCAGTCGACCACCAGAAGAAAGAGGAAGAGAGAGAATAGACAGCCTTGTCTGAAACCGGTCCTTACTTGGAATGCATCTGTCAGCTGTCCTCCATGCACTACTTTGCACTGTAGTCCGTCGTATGAGTTCTGGATGATGTTGACAATCTTCTCAGGAACTCCGTAGTGTCGAAGAAGTTTCCATAACGTCCTCCTATCCACACTGTCAAATGCCTTTTCATAATCAATGAAGTTGATGTATAGTGACGAGTTCCACTCAACTGATTGTTCGACGATGATCCGTAGTGTCGCAATTTGGTCTGTGCACGACCAATCCTTACGGAATCCAGCTTGTTGATCTCGAAAATGGGCGTCTACTGCATCCTTCATCCGGTTCAGCAACACTCTGTTGAAGACGTTTCATGGTATTGACAGTAGTGTAATGCCTCTGTAGTTTTTACATTTGCTCAGATCTCCTTTCTTCAGAATCTTGATGAGGTGTCCTTTCCAGTCCATCGGCACTTGTTCCTCCTCCCAAATCTTTTTGAATAGAAGATAAAGCATGCTTGTGGTTACTTCGATGTCTGACTTCAGTGCTTCAGCTGGTATGTTGTCAGGTCCTGCTGCTTGCCCGTTCTTGATTTGTCTGACGGCCATTCTGATTTCTTCCGTCGTTGGTGGGTTGACGTCTATGGGAAGATCTGTGTGTGCTGCTTCGATGTCCGGTGGATTTATTGGAGCCGGCCTATTCAGGAGTTCCTCGAAGTATTCTACCCATCTGTTCCCCTGTTGTTAAATTTCAGTGATTGGCTTGCCTTCTTCGTCCTTGACCGGTCTCTCTGGTTTACTATATTTCCCTGCTAGTTTCTTCGTTATATCGTAAAGCTGTTTCATATTTCCTTCCCTTGCGGCTTTTTACGCCGTCGTTGCTAGTTCTTTCACGTGTCTCCTCCTGTCGGCTCTAATGCTTTTCTTCACTTGCTTGTTTGCTTCTATGTATTCAGCTTGTGCCTCGAATTTCTCTGCTCGTGTTCGGCTGTTATTACTTGCTACCTTCTTGTTCTTCCTTTCTTTGATCTTGTCCAGAGTTTCTATAGAGATCCACTCCTTATGATGGTGTTTCTTTAGGCCCAGAACATCTTAACACGTTGAAGTTAATGTCTCCTTGATGCCTTTCCAGTTGTCCTCCGTACTAGTTTCTTCTTCTTTCAGTAGATCTTGTAAGACTTGGAACCTGTTGTTGAGAGCTATCTTGAACTCACTGAGTTTGCCAGTATCTCGAGGGAAGGCTGTATTGAACCTTTGAATTGCTGTTTGTCCAGTTGTCCAGTTCTTTTTTAGCTTCAGTTTTAAATTGGCTACAACTAGGTGGTGATTTGAAGCTATGTTAGCACCTCTCCTGGTTCTCACATCTTCCATTGTCCTTCGGAATTTTTTGTTGATGCAAATATGATCTATTTGGTTCTCTGTAGTGTGGTCCGGTGAGATCCATGTAGCATTGTGTATACGCTTGCGTGGAAATATTGTGCCTCCTATGACCAATTTGCTGAATGCACACAGACTTGCAAATCTTTTCCCATTTTCGTTTCTCTCTCCCAGTCAATCCATGTCGTCCCATGATATCTTCATATCCGGTGTTGTCTATTTCGACTTTGGCATTTAGATCTCCCATTAGAATGGTGAGGTCCTTTTTTTTGGGCATTTCTCTATGACTGACTGCAGCCGCTCGTAGAGTTGATCTTTAATGTCGTCGTTGCTATCATTGGTGGGTACATAACATTGGATAATATTCATTAAGATCCCCTCCTAGTTTGTTTTGAATGATGCTTTGATGATTGTGGATCGGTGAGATTCCCATCCTACAAGTATATTTCGTGTTACTTTGGACAGTATTAGAGCAACTCCCTAAGTGTGTGGAGCATTGTCCTCTTCGTGACCGGAGTATAGCAGCATCTCTCCCGTAGCTAGCCTTTTCTGTCTAGCTTGGGTCCAGTGGGTTTCGCTGATTCCCAGTACTGCTAAGTTGTATCTCCTCATTTCCGTTGCTATTTGGCTGGTCTTCCCGGTCTCCCACATTGTTCGGGCGTTCCATGTACCTATAAAAATTGTTGCTCTGGTTGTCAGAAGGGGCATCGGCCTCGTGGCTTCCGAAGGAACTCGGCTTTCACCATGAAGCGTCATAATTCTTCTAAATGAAGACCTTCTAACTCTCAGGGCAGAGTTTAAATGGTTTGAATTAATTTTTCTGGTAAGAGTTTTTTTTAGCTAGTTAGTTTTCTATGGGATGGGGTCGCTAACCTCATGACCAACCCTCCTCCTTTACCTGGGCTTGTGACCGGCAGTAACTCTAGAAGACCTACAGGCGGAGTTATAATTGTTAGTTACGTCTCTCATAAAGATAGAAAGTTGTAATTTCTTTACATCAATGTGCATACATATCTCTCAGAAATAAAATAGGTTAGTGGTGTGAATTCTTTATACCCAGTAATCTTATCATGTATACTGATAAGTTTCAGACTGCTTGTATTTGGTTTATCCTCTCCTGATTGTGTTAAGTTAGCATTTCAAAAAGTTTTGGTGCCATTCACACCCACATTTTTGTATCCACAGAGACTGCTCTTCTTTAAAAATTTATAATGACTTTCTCAGAGAAATTTAATGGTCTAAATAGAACACAAACTCCGCCAAATGAAAGTATTTAAATTATTTCACTGATTGTTTACTGTGTTATATATTTCCTATCCGGAAACAATGTGGTCAAACATAGTGAAAAAGCAGTTGTGAACTCAGAAGCACCGGTCTAAATCATTCTACATGTAAGTGTTTTGCTTCCAGTGCAAGCATTAAAATCAATGTTACTTCTCTACGATTTCCTAGCAGCAAAATATTTTGCGAATCCTCGTATACTAAACAAAAACCTAATTTAATTTAATTTCTCTTAAATACACTAATGAAAGAGTATGAAGTCAATAACACATCTGTATAATTTGGTAGGATATACATTTTTAATAACAAATCTATTCTTTAGTTTTACATTTCTGTATTGGACACAAATAATGTAGAGGCTAATGTATTTTGTAAATCACAGTACACGAATTATAATAGGTAAAATGAGCGCTATTTCACTACTTATCTTATTTGAAGATAGTTTTAGTTAATGAGGATTTAAAACCGCATAATTAGTGGCTACGGCTGTATATGCATATCACTATATGTCCAAAGACAATTTATTAGCTAATTGTTTAATCATATAGAAATATCTATTCTCTAAAGAACTCATTATTTAGTCGAGTATACTATTCTTTTCTTATTACGCAGTTTCACGAGTATACTAACATTTTACAATATTGTCTAGATATCATTTGTACTGAATTGTTCCATCTAGTTATAACAAGAATGATTAATAATTAAAAAAAAATAAACCGATCAAGATCTGATACAATAATACTCTGTCTCATTATCAAATGATGAGATGTAAAAGATCGAATAAAAAGCGACTTAAAAACTAATACTTTCGTATGTATTGATTATGAATTACTGAGTCTGTTATTCGAAAGATCAAATAATTCCAATGATCAAATTGTTTTTGGTTTTTTTTGTTGTTGATAAAAACAAAAGAATAAAATGTTCTTATCCTTTCTTCATTTCCATAGATGATATTACCAAATTGCTTTTCCTAAGGCAAATAATTTACTTTTGTTCTTGTAATAAAACAATACTGTATTTATGTGAATCAAATGAGTTGTGTTTGTTTTATTATTTTTTCTTCTTCTTCTTCGGAAGTTTTCTTTTAACATTAGAATCCTTTTATTGATTGAGATATTGACGAGCATTTAGAGAAGATACTTAGCTGGATATACTTGAAACAACTAGAAATGGTTTATTTTTATTTTTAAATGAGACGACAGAGGTATAAAAAAAAGAAAAAAATTAGAATGGAAGGTATTTAAGTGAAATTTAATGTATCTTCTAAATTTTACTATTTTTTATTTGCATTTTTAGGTAAAAAACTATGCGAATAATGAACAACGAAAGTTGTGTTCATAAAATGTAGGTATGTTGTTGGAGTTAATATTGATTCAATTAGTTATTAGTGATTGTGTAAGTTACCACCACTGTGTAAAATGAAAAAAATCTAAATAACTGTATTCAAAGAGAAAGCAACTAAATGTTTGTTTTTTAATCTTACTAACCTTGAACAAAATTATATACCAGAGATTTGTAAAAACAAAGAGCTTGATTCAGTAGTACACAACATCAAAGATCCAATTGAGATATACTTCAAGTTAATCAAATTAGTCTTGAATCATCAAGTACCAAGTGCTCAGCAGTCTAGTGGTTAAGTGCTCGCGCGCGAAATTAGTAGGGCCTGGGTTCGAATCTCTCAGGGGGCGAGGTCGTGGGTGCGCACTACTGAGGAGTCCCACAATAGCACAAAACGGCCGTCCAGTGCTTCCAGGTCTTCCATGGTGGTCTAGCTTCTACTGACTCATGATCTTAACCATTGAAATTACTATAATATCCACAAAACCCATCTCATATTAAAATTATCAGTAGGAAAAATTTAATCGAGTTTAATAAGAACTCTCCAACTTTGTACAAACAATAATGATGAGACTTTCAAACCTAAATTGTAATAAAATAGAAATAAATTAACAAAACTCGAAAGGTTTTTGTAAATCATGACCTTAAATTGTAAAATATCATAAGTGACCTTGAATATTTATGATGCTTATTTTACAAGGTCATTATTTATATCTGCTGTGAAACTCAATCGTTCTGAAATTAAAGTTATT
Source organism: Schistosoma haematobium (assembly GCF_000699445.3). NCBI lineage: Eukaryota > Metazoa > Platyhelminthes > Trematoda > Strigeidida > Schistosomatidae > Schistosoma > Schistosoma haematobium. The sequence goes on along the minus strand of NC_067195.1, from coordinate 34,819,210 downwards.
ATTGTACTGAATTAAAAGTTATTAGTCCAAGATTGTTTTGATTATTATCGAATTTAAGAGTTGTGATATTGTTACAATAGTTTCAGTAAGAATATCTGAACGAATTGATTATAACCTTCAACATCCTAACTATTTACTGTGATGAAAGTGAAATAAAGTAGTTACCTACTTCACTGATATCATCTGGACTACACTTCATTGTACCCTGGTAAAGCATATGTATTTTGTTAAGCGCTCTCAAAATATTTAACTATGTCCCTTTTATTCTTTACTATTCAGAAGTTATTTTTTCTGAATCCTGAGGTTAAATCAAATCGTTTATCTAAAGTTTATCTAAAGCGAAATTGATGACTTGCTTTCATCGGATAAACCGAAAAGTAACTGCATGCAACAATTAGCATCAGCTTTTTCAAATTTTTATATATTTTTTTTAAATGGTTGTGCACATAGTCTTCAGATGAAAAAAAAATTAATGTCCGTAAAACCGTTACCACCATCATATCTACCCATGAAGGCAACTAGCTTTACCTGACCTTATGTCGAAAGATTATCTAATCCTGTTGTTTGATGTACTTAATTGATTTTTACAGCCTTACAGTTTTCAAGAATAAAACTTATCTTTACAATGTAACATATGATAGAGTGAAATTTCATTAATTATTAATTTCTTAATAATCAGCACCATATTGTAGTACATGGCGGTTATTGTTACCAGGGTAACATATATTTGTTTTTTTCGTACATATCAATTAAATACAAGTTCAGCTATTAAATTTAGTGGATTTCTGTAAGCTAGAGAACTAACTTTCAAAAACCAATCTTGTAAATAAAACAGAACAAAGTAAATTACATGTCTATATGGCTTGATTCATATATAAAATGTACTTGAGGTATTGACTGAAGCTCAAAATAGAATGCCTGAAAACAATGAATTTTGTTGCTAAGTTTGACGACTAGTTATCTTACATAAAATACTTAAATTTGTAACTTGTTACTGCAAATGGCTTTACGGTAATAAATGATACATCATGAACAGATTATAACTTTACAATTCTATAAACGTGATCATGGTAGAAAGTGCTTTAACCATAGTGTAAGACCACTCAGCAATATACATCAACTATACGGCATGAACTAAAGCTAGTTATCTACAAGTCTTTAAACATATCGAAACTCAGTGAGCAATTAACTTTCAATTATAATAACTTTGACAACTCTCGAACTAAATGGGAGATTTCGACATGAAGGTTTAAATAGACAGAGTAACATATGAAGGAATATACACTCGTTAGTTGAGAACTATTATGACTGATATTATGGTAAAGAATAATACGAGGTAAATGTACTACTTATATAATAAAAACGTAATTAGTTTTGCGTACCATTTCGTGGTCCCAGTTAATATGTGTATGTTCTAAAAGGTCCTCAATTCTCTAAACTAACACTTATGATTCTATTACGATAGGTAGAAGCTAAGGACCACCGATGACCTAATGACATCCACTATCATCCATGATCGCTTATTTTGTTAATTGAAAGCCACTCTTAGTTTCACTATTTTGGCCAAGTATTTTGTGTGTAGATAATAAGTTTGATTTGTTAGTGTATAACTCAAATAACCAGGTGAACAGTGAATTTATTTTCTAAAATAAGTTTGACTGGGATTTAGAGATTTATTTCTTGAACAAATTCTTTACTTGACTACTTCCATCAGTCTAATATTTTACCAAGTCGAGTGGGACATTTTCGGTTTTTTATGCTTGTTGTAAATCAGTATATTCTACATTGTTATGAAAACAATAATCTCCAGTGAACCTCAAGAGACTTTACTTGATTAATCCATTATGTCCCAATGTATCGTTACGGCTTATCGTTACGGAACGCTTCTTACATGTATCAAACGATTCCTTAGAGAATCGGGAAGATATGATAACTCAGTAAAGTCTACAAATCCTATTTACTTTATCATAATTTCCCCATTTTCATTCATTTGATTGAATCTCTTAATTAAATGTAATCTAAGCTAAGTGAAACCGAAAACTCTAGAGAAACATAAATTTTCCAATGTTTATTTATTACAGTTTTAAACCAACAAAAAAAATACCTTGATGTTTAGAGTAAACAGTAGATATTTATTATAAAGTGTTCGTTTAATTTAAACAATAAAATCAAATAGAGACAATCCAAACAACTGGACAAGAAAGATCAAATTTCACACATAATTGGGAAAACAAATGTGTCTCATATGAACATGTTTTTTGAAAAAATAAAACAAACAAACAATATCTCCAATAGCTGATAGATGTAATTATCAATACATTCAGAGAAAGAAATAGTTCTGTCCTAATTTAATGGCAAAATAATCGTACAAACATTATAATTTGTTGTTGGTTTTTTCAACGTATAAAGACTCTCCAAGAACGTTATTTTAACTTGTTATGTGTGAATGAAACTATTGTGACTAAAAATGGGCAAACCTGATACTGATAGATAGCAGTTATTAATAAAGTTCACGACACAAATGATCATTCAATGAGGAACATTGACGTCACAACAGAGTCAAGGAAAGGCTTAGGAATTTCTGACTGTTACTTCACAATACCATTATATGTTTTACCTAGCACAGTACTACTTAAAAAGGTAATATTTTGGTTTTTTTAGGTAAGCTTGGCTGGTAATATCGTAGTGAAGGAGAATACAATTGCGGACAATCGGATGTATTTGTACACAAAATTACAGAACATATTAGTAAAATCTGAAAACCATACAGTAAATAATTCATTTGCTAAATGTCAATCAATCATCTCACACTTCATTGTTCTTTCCTTTCCACACAAATCCTTCTTTGTTCTCGGTCTCTTTCTTTGATCCACTTAACTGTCTGTCTCCAGACATTTCACTTTTGATTGATGATATATACTACTTATATCTGTCGACATCAGTAGCAAATATCATAATATGATTATTAAGTATTAAATAATCAGGTTGCACGAAATCATCTCCATTTGTTACAAATTCGTTTACTGTTATATCCTTCTTCTTAAAAGAAATTTTTGTGTCGTTTTTTGTTGGTATACAACTGAGGAAATCTATATACTAATGCTTGATAACGCAATTAATAAAGTTATTTCGAAAAAGTTTCTGTGTTCAACTTGTTTATGGACAAATAGTGACGACAGCACAGTATACTGACAATAAATGACAAAAATGAACCAAATACTTGTTGACAACTTACCATTCAGATCTTGACCTTATTATCATTGCCTCCTTCCAAAAAAACTCCAAATGGTCAAAATTCTAGTTCATAAAATTACTTTTTATATGAATAACTTAGTTATAATGAAATAGCTGTCAATAGAAAACCAGTGTATCTATATAAATATTGACAAGAAATCATTTCCCTTCAACCACGAACCTTTAAAAACTTTAAGTGAAACTGTTGTTGTTTTTCTTTTTACATTATTTTCTTAAATAGTCATGGGTTACTTTTATACCGTACTAAATCATCATGTTATATAGTCATTTTCACACTAAAAAGGTTATAATAGTAAAATGTTTTACGTCACACAAACTTAAGGATCATTTGTATGTGAATACTTTCTGGATTTAAAAATAATGTTACGTATAAGAGGTGGTTTTAATTTAGCCTAATCTATTGCATATTCAACCCAAATATAGCAGAAACTGGTCATTAATGCTAAACAAAATAATTTCACATTCGATTGCGTCACTCAATTGTCTACAGAGCATTGTTTGCCTACAACTAGTATGTATAAGTTTAGGCATTTCGGAATGACTAGTCAATGTGTCAGATAATGCTTTCATTTTTATCGGACTCTAAGGAATGTTTAGTTGGTGGATGGAATGGCAATAAATATTCTTATCCTTAAATTATCGCATAGTAGTCGTTGAAATAAATACACTGAAAATACAACTACATAGAAATGAATGAATAATAAAAAAATTTGTTCACTTGATATTACCGACGAATTATATTCTTGCTTATATACAAAAATTTACCATGGAAAGCTTATCAACTAGACCGTGTGTACATTTCGAACTTGTATTTGAAAGAAAAAAGTATCTTATTACATACTGATAATATAAATATTCAGAAGTATACAACTAACAAAGCTGGTAGACAATGGAATATCGGAATACGCTGAAGAATAAAACCAACCGATTTATCTAAATAAAAAAAATTAAAAAAATAGTCTTTAACAAAATGGGTGTGAGAAAAAGTGAACGAAACGTTTCTGAATGTTGAATTACAACCTAATTACCGATTACTGGCGAACTTTTACACAAAATAGACGAGTTAAGGAAATGAAAATGGTAGGAAATTAAAGAAAAATTTTATGATTAACTAAATTTATTTAAGACCAAAAGAAATTGAAAGTGATTATCATTAAAGGTGAAACACTTTTCTAGTTCTGTGTCATTTACAAATATGATTTGTATGGTATTGTACTGATAGGAGCAAATCAGTAGATAAATATGGCGATTCTAAGTATAAAAACATTGTAGTAAAACATGAATGATAACTTATGTTATTTAACTTATTGATTAACTCAAGTTCCATAACTTTTTGCTATTTATCTCTGAATATCAGTAGTATACACCTGATTTAAATCTTTGTGAAACTAAACTCGTTTTAAATACAAGATTTCTAACATGACAACTCACTTATCTCAAAATGAAGTTGTGGAGATTGTTGAATTTCATTGTAATCCCTAACCGATCAGTGATAAGCCATAATGGATCGGTCCATGATTTCAATGAAACTCACTTATATCTTGTTTCACACTACTCATTACAACTAGACTTCATCTATGGAATGTTCAAATATAGCTAGTTTTAAGATTTTCCATCTTTTAGTCAATTTGGAATATGATTCCATTTTTATCGTTGATATTAGGGCATTCTTGTCTAAATGAAAACAAGTACTTAATTTTATTTGTAAAAAATATAAATACAGTTTGACTAACTTATTATCACTCAATCAACTCGGTAAAGAATATGAAGCCTTTTTCAATACCCGATTTCATTATACAAAATAAACCAGTTAATTTACAAAAATTATGTAAAACAAATAGTTGAGTCACAGTTCGTTAAGCCTGTTGGGCTTTAGATTTTGTTTAACAGATAATTGTCAGTTATAATAATTCATAGCAAAAAATAGAACGGCACAGACAATTATTATCTAACTTCCGTCTATTCACATAATTCAGATGGATAAGGATTGTCATCCTAGAATTTAACCATAAAATGATTGTTATAACTGAAAACTGAGAATAAAAATCTGTGATATGACTGGCTGTAAGAAAAGCAGACACTGTTGGTAGATCAAAACTTGCCTTATCGCCTTCAACCAAAAAGACCTCTTTGAATCCTACCAACGAAACTATCAATTTATAAATTTACTCATACTGAATATTAGTTATCAATGACTATACACAGTGAAGAAAATAAAACTTCTCATTGAATTTGTACAAAATAAAGTCTTATACTGGCACACCAGATCTCATACTTGTAGAGATAAGAATGTAATTAAATAATAAAGGCTTCATAAAAATTGTAGTTTAGAAGTGGAATGTCGGATTAAAGATGACTGATCCAGTTATTTCAGTACTTACAGCAAATGTAATGTGTTTTGTGCATAATATTTTCCATCAGAGTTGCGGCCGTGCGAAAAGAAATTACAAGAATTAACAGTTAAGCATTTAAATGACGTCAATGTTGAAACTTATTCACATTACACGAACTGAGTTACAGTATGTGTATAACAACTGTGTCTGTTTGTAAATCCCTCTTCAACTTCATGATTTCATGACGTTACATAATTTCAAAATATCATATTTCTTGTACCATGTTACAGGTAACGAACCAGATATGCAACATGATGTTGCATCTCATTTACAACGCAGATTCAATTAATCAACCTAGTGGTATGATTTAGTTAAATATATAGTGTTGAAACATTCAGTCAGTTCTATCACCTGGTTCGTCCACCTAACTATCATTAGTCAATAGTGACTTTTATCCCATATTATATTGAAGTCGTTCTTTGAAAGTACTGAGACTTCAATGAATACATAGAGCGTTGAATCTGATGTTAAAGGTAACTGTTATTAGTAATTAACTTGTTTTATATAGTGACCAACTTACTTTTAATTTTTACTCTAGGAAAATAAAGATAAACATGATGGATATTCATCAAAAAAATCCTAATTTTCTTTCTGATCTAATTAACAACTGGATTCTTTGTACAAAATAAGTTTTGATGATAAAATACACTCCTTAAATAAAGAAAACGTATGATTATTTTATTCGGCTTCTATTCATATCTCAGGAAATGAATGAAAAATTCACACTTTTCATTTAATTTCAGCATTAGTAACGAAAGAGAGTAAGCTATTTCTTTTTTTTGTGACACTTATGGAAACTTTTAAAGAGAAACTCAAAGTATACACTTAAACCAATGGTTAAACTTTTTCCCAACTGTGAAGATGTCACTAAAATTCTCTATTTCAGATTTATTTTAACTCAACATTTATAAATTTCAACTGCATGCACTCATGAATTTTCATGAGGAGCTTAAGATCAACTATAATCTATTCTCTTCAAGTATTATAGGCTTTTGTTAATTTATGGGGTTCTGTGTCATTATTTCTTTTATCTCGACAAGTCTTCACCTCATTCATTCGTCATATAAGTTCATGATTTACTCCTAATCAAAAATAATAGCCATAATATCACCAAGCACTAAACATTCTATTTCTTTTTAAAACGTGCTTTTGTTTTTATCTTTTATATTAGTCGATTTAAAAACTAATTTATGATACCCAAAACGCAAGGGTCATTATCAATTGACATCTAAGCTCTCTTTTCTTTTATTAACATTGTCAGTGTAATATCGATTCGTGTCTAAATGATTATAGCTGTAGTGTATGCAGTAAATTTATCTAAATTTATTTTGTTATTTTCTATAGCTTTGTTTCTTCAACTGTTTTTCTTTCAACAAATAGTTGAACCCCACAAATAGGATCTAATTATTTCTATGTTTCCGTCTCTTTACATTTTATGTATATTGTCATCTTTAAACTTCTTCAAAAATAAAACACGACACAAACAACTTGTTACATAATAAATTAGTAATTTAAGGAGCTTTTTTTTAAACTTAAACTTCATTCAGATAAAATTACTTTACCACAACTAAAATACTGTAGTGGCTATTCTAAGAAATAAAGTAATCGATGAATAATTAGAAGGGATCTTAATTAAGTATAATCAGCCAACATAAATGAAAGCAGTAAGTTACAACTTTTGATTCCAAGAAAAGTAATTCATATACCATGTATGAGAAAAAGCTTAAAAGTATGACATTTAATTGTAAGGCATTTTTACTCTACCTTTCTGGAGAACATTGTACTCAATGCTACTTGGTATTTTTAAAAAAACATAATATTATTTAAATCCGTTGGTTGTATAAAACGTGCCAGTTTACAAACGAAACTCAGTAAATAAACAACCAACAATATTGCACATATGTAAACATATAGCTTGAAGACATCAACTAATATGTTACTGGTTTGTAGTTTACTATAGAAAGCGGTATGTTTATATCACTATTGGAAAACCAAATTTGAAAGGATTTAAAGGAAATAAGTGAATGTTTTAACGAACACGAGAATTAAAAACTTATTTAAGTCCCTAATTTATACTTTTCTATGTTTTTATAAAGCGAAAGTTGGGAAAATCAGTTTGAAAAAGTTTTTTGAGATCGAGAAAGTCATCAGAGAAGTTTCAATTTCAGTTAAGTGAAATTTCTGCAATTCACTATTCATTGAAGTCTCAGTACTTTCAAAGAACGACTTCAATATAATATGGGATAAAAGTCACTATTGACTAATGATAGTTAGGTGGGCAAACCAGGTGATAGAATTGATTGAATGTTTCAACACTATATATTTAACTAAATCATACCACTAGGTTGATTAATTGAATCTGCGTTGTAAATGAGATGCAACATCATGTTGCATATCTGGTTCGTTACCTGTAGCATGATACAAGAAATGCAATACTTTAAAATTACACAACATACTAATATCATGTTATTGAGCTAGACAGTAGCTACTAGTTGATTTTGATAGGATAGCATGTCATTTCATTGAAAGATATCTAAGAAACTTAATTTAATTGATATTCCATGGCCACATTTTCAACTTAAGGTGCGCTTGTGAACACTTAGTATGAAGTTAGAATAACCATGCAATTTTAAATCCAGTGAGATAAATTCTTGAGAACTGGAAATAAAAAGTTCTAAATGATGAATAAGACTCATAGCTCAAAACACTTCAAAAAGACCAAGATAGTGTCTTTCTAATTGCAATGTTTCGTGTAGTAAACAACTAGAGGAGAAATGGATTTTAGTTTTATACAACCTAATGTAAAGAAAGACTTTTCTAACCTCCTAAATCTACTATTAACCAAGTTGAAAATTATCCAAGAAAAAAAAATACAATACCAAAAAATCATCTAGCCTTTTGAAAAAAAGATGCTTGGTTTGCGTTGTAAGCTAATTTCGAAGAACTGTACACTGTAATCCGTACGGATCAATCTTTAATAATGTATTGTTTTATTGAATGTTTGAACTATTTTCATTCATTTTTCTTCATGCAACTTTTGATACTAAAAGTCTGTAGTCATAACTGCTTTTAGATATTCAGCAAAATTTCATTTCAAGCTAGTAATTATATGTATCATTTTTGACCGATTTGGGATGTCTCTTTGACTAGAAAATCAGTTATGAAGCTAAAATAAACAAAGACCCTCCAGTAGCTAGTGACTTAATTTTCAGTGTACTCGATGTTGCATAACCTAATAACTCATATTTCTATTTAGAAAGGAAACATTTGGAGATAAAGAAGTAATTTTTAGTCCCTGAAAGAATTAACCTTGATCTATCTATAACACTGGTTCTTTCAGTCATAAATTTTACCCATCAGATGTACCAACTACAAAAAACCTATATTCATGGATTTATAATTAATTAGCGTGAGGATAAAGTTGTCTGGCGAAAAAGATATATTTGATCAAGAGAATTTTATCGAAAGAATCCCTCAAAGATCTGAATAACTATTTATTTTACATTGTGGAGATATGACTGACAAGCTTATTTTCTAAATAGTTTTTAATATAATTTGTATTTATTTTGTCAATTTCTCACTGCAAGTACATTTATCATTAAGTGATTGTACCTGTTGTTTAAGTAAATGACCTTGAAGACTTTTTCCGTTGTGATACTACATAGCGTGACATATCGTTGCTGGTTAACAAATACACTGCTTCTCTCACATTCCCCGTTCTGTTTTCATTCGAGATTGAGTTAACTGAGATCTAAAACAAATATTATTTACATTCATAGACTGTGAGAGCGAATACACCATATCTTACTTTGGATTACACCACTGGGGAGTTCATTGATACGTTTGGAATTACCAAGCATCTATAATTGTGGATTTATTGTACCAGATTAAAGCCGAACACGCATCATTTTGGGTGAACTTAAGTAAAGTCCCATTTTTATTGTATTTGTAACATTTAACTGATATATATTAATATTACTATTGCTTTTTATTAACTTTGTTGATACTTTTTGTGTTTATATATCGTCTGGTCCACCACAACATCAAAACTCTTAGGTAATGTGTGTATGCGGTTGAATAGCTTGATGTGCATCATATTTGAAAATTTGAATCTAATTGAATTAATATCTCAAGTACAAGAACATAAATATACTGCATTGACATTTTCTCATATACAAGTAGAAAGTTAAGTAAATTCTCCCAGTATTTCCTCTAATTTTGTATACACCACTATATCTCATATATACTAAAATGAACGTTTTGGATCATTTTGAGCAATTTTACTAAACGACCAAACTCAGCTCACAAAATAAGGCGTTGACAGTTAGAGAACATAACTGGCATAGGTGTATAGATGTTTATTTTTCAATGAACCTTTAGATTTAACAATAACATTTTTAAATAACATAATCATAGAATCTTTTAAATTTCACTCGATTTATGAGCTCAGAATTTACTTTAAGCTTTATGACTTTTGTCATTGAAGTATATTTTATTCCCATATATTCATCAGTTATGAGTATATCATAGAAGGTGAATGGAAATCAGAGTGAACAATGTAGTTACCCTATCACAGTACATTTTTCAGCTGTCAATTAATCAATCATTTCAATAAAAACTGTGTTCTGTAATAAATACTTTCGATTTCGAGCAATCATGTAGCTCACAATGAATAAATAACACTATCTTAAAATCGTCCTCCTTATGAGCATATAGCAGTATGATTTTCACTCAACGATTGTTTCCATGTGTTCACTGAGCATATTGCCCAAAATAACTGGTGTTTTCACGCTATTTAGTCACGGACTATGCAAATGTAACTGTAAATGTCTTCGTTTTTCAAAGTTGTTTCGCATTTATCACAAAATAAACATCACACCTATTAACACAAATTCTCTATTGTATTTATTCAGGAAACCTGTTAATTTGTTTATCTATTATGTATTCTTAAAGTTGAATAATTTATTAGTTTTTTATTGCTTATCAGCTTTTAAGAGACTCTATGATGTGACTCTTATGCTCTCTTTAGATATCAAATAGAACCATTCATAACTTAGAAAACTTTGTTGATTATCAGGTGCAGAAAAACGATTAGAAGGACAGTAAATTTTCTTCTACTCTTATAATGTGAGGAAATATTCAGAATTACATCCACTACCTAAATAAGTCATAGGTGACAATCTACGAAAAATGAATTTGTAACAGCGAAATAGAGCTAAAAGTTGTAGTAGCATTAGTGTTAGTTTCAAAAGAAACAACAAAGTAAATTAGTGTGTAAGTTAGCAACAAATCTCCGTAAATCTCAGCTTTTCTTGATCAATAGCATTATTCGAACTGCTTAATATCCCAGATGAACTGCTTTATTTCATTTGAACTAATTATTAAGCAAGTAGTTTTACAATCATATACTTGATGAGAGCATGTATATTTATCAATTTAATTGTGGTATAGATTTTTTTCTTCGATTACCTTTATATGAACTTGAATTTAGTTCTGTAGATTTATATAGATGGATTTTCGTTACAAACAGTCCCGAATTCTGAAGTCTAAAGCACACCTTCAGAATAGGTTTACCCTCAAAATTAGATATTTGGACTTTGGCAATATCTCGAAATAGTCTATTGATGCCGTTTATACCATCAAACCAGATATGAAAAGACTTTATTTAATTGATGAAGATAGAATATCTGGTCTCATATATTGTATGTAGTAATGAAACGAATAATAGTGAATGTTAATATTGTCGGAAATCACAATTCAAATCATACTTCATATATTTTAGCTAATGTTCGATCATCTAAGACTTCATTGATAAAAAGTGTTTTCATTTCACCGGACTGTTGTGTTAGGATGTGCAGAAAAATGTACCAATAATTGTCATGTTAAGTCTAATGGTGTCCTTGGACTTTAAATGGACATTTCCTATTGGTCAATATTTATTTCACTTGTTAAATATTGTACAAATGTTGTTTTCTATTTTGTGGTACGATGTGGTTTGTTTGGTTGGTATATAAACAGAGTATGTTTGAAATATAACGATTCATAACTCAGAGGCTGAGAGTTGTGTTCTGGACGCAACTGGCTGGGCTAGACAGCGAAGCAGGGTCAATCGGGACTCTAGGTCGTCCTTACGTGTTTTACGTGTCACTGATCCGGTCGATATAATACGCTGCGCATCTAAATCTGCAATCCACACGTTACAACATGTTGTTTGATAAGTCAACTTTAATCTAAAAGTTGTGATATAGAAAAGATGAAAAGGTAAAAAATTTAGAAGAGGAATAAAAGAAATAGTAGTTAACATTGAAGTAAAAACACTGAGGAATGTAATAGCGAAGTCTCTATGAAAGAACTTCGAAGATTAACTTTCTAAGACGACCAGATTAAACATTATCCATAGAGTACAAGATAATTTGAGCTCACTATCACGGTAGCCCCAATTTCTCTGATGGTTCCGTGATACTTAATACTGACGCAGATATACTAAGTTGATATTTAGAAACTTTATTTTTGTACTATTATATTCGTGAATAGAAATCATGTATCGAGGTTCTCCAACTGTGGTATACAGTGTTTGTTATGAAGTTATGTATAAAATCTAATAGTAAATGTATCCATTGAGACGTATGGGTAATAGATTCTGTCCTGTAAATTTATGGTAATGTCAGTGTTGTATTCAGCCAAAACAATAATTGCTTTGAACTTTATTGAGAGCTTGATTCTAGTTATAATACATTCCACACACACATGTGCAGAGACGTTTTACTTTATTTATGTTCTGGTCTACATGCGAACATTAGAATGTGATTTGGACAGAGGCTAATTGACAAACTAAGTAGGAAATATAGACAAATGAAAGGAGAGGATAAGAGACAATGTAATACAGATTTTTACTACTAATAATATTAATAATAATGGATGGAACGAGAGAAATGATTTGGATATATTAATTATTGTAAAGCATAATTCTCGGTGAGTGATTATAGTTAACCAGTGTTCCAAGCAAAGGACGATAAACCATGGGTACCTACACAGTTATTGAGTGTCCCCTGAAAACTTTTAGGTAACGGGTTTATGGTTACATCTCCTGAAACTATGTTAGATGTAGGACCTAATCGTTATGAGAACAAGCATTATATTGTCTTGATATTTGTTCTTTGATGTCCAATTCTTCGTGGGTTACCTCATATGATGTGATATCGTGATTCGGTTAGGATGTTTTAACTAAGATGACCTGGAGTACTTAGTATCGTAAACGATTATCAGGTAGTCTCTCATACTCCTATGACCAGACGAGTGCAATCCCGAATGGTGAATTGAAAGAAAGCAACAATGTTGTGGATTTCAAAATGAGGGGGCACGAAGGTCTTGTATAGCATCGGAAGCATTTCATGAATCAGTACCTCATCGGACGAATTAGAGTTTTGCACAAAGTTTTGATGGATCTCACTGATACTTGTCACTAGCGACCAGGCTGTCTGTTGGTAATATACCTAGGTTGCTCTCAGACGAAGCCATAGAGGGTAAGCAATTGGCTTGATTCTTCTATATTGCCGGTGAGGACCTCTTTTAAAGTTACGAGACGTCCAGTGTCAAACTATTGTTTCGTTTTCACACTTTTGTTATTAACATTTCTTTTTGACTTCATATTTACTGGTTCTCCACGATTTAATACCCTTCACATAGATAGTGACTGGTGAACTGAGGTTTTCTGGGAGGTCGGTGATGAATATGAAAATCAAAAGGTTGTCCAGGATGGTACTGTAGTGACCCGCTTTTATGAAGAGAACGCGATTGGTATAGTGGAAACAATTATTATTATAACCAACTGTACCAGTGATTGGTTTATTGTACCTCTTTGTTTAATTGTACCAGAGCATTACGAACTAGCGGCGTAAATACGCCTACGCTCTGAAAACCCTACCTGAGGATCATATTGCCGCTGTCCGTGAGGTAGTCCTCAATTCCAGTGTACATAACGACTACGATCGTCTCAAGGAGGCGACTCTCAGGCATTTCCTCCCATCGAGGGTGCCCAAGTTTCTGTCGTACTGATTGGTAACAGTACGTCTCAATCTACGATGCTTCGACTGCGCGCTGCGGATAGCTCAGTCATTCCTACCTATGGTACACGGCAGCTTACGGTAAACCTGAGCAACCGATGACAGTATCTGCGGACGTTCATTACTCCCGATGTTTCCAAAGCCATACTCGGTATCGATTTCCTATAGCACTATGAATTGCTAGTCCATTCACTCAGGCTGCAGCTAATCGATACTTCGTCGAACAGTACATTCACGGGCTTTAAAGCTCAGACAAACGCGTACCGAATCCTAGGCGTATTTCGCTCGCGTGACGATATATTCCACACTTTATTCCGGAAATTCGCTCAATTAACTAAACCTCTCGAGGAGATCTCATCGGTGACCGATCGTGTGGTACACCACATAGTCACCCGCGGGCCCCCCATGTCACAGCAAAGCCTCACCACCAGCACTGGACAAAATGGCTTTCGCTAAACGTGAGTTTGACAATTTACTAGCTGTTGGTATTGTTCGTCACTTTAACAGTCTCTGGGCCTCATTTCTCCACACGGGTCGCAAACAGGATTGGGTTAGTTATGGACCATACGGCGACTATCGAGCATTAAACGTAGCTACACGTTTTGATAGTCGCCTCATCCCCCACATACACGACATCACGGCATCGCTTGAGGGCACGACTATTTTCTCTAAGATCGATCTCGTACGAACATATCATCAGGTCCCAGTCGTTCTTGAAGACATCAATAAAACTGCTATCACCACACCTTTCGGCCCATTTGAGTCCCTACAAATTCCATTTGGATTACGGAATGTTGACCAATTTTTCCAAAGGTTTATCGATAACATAGTACGAGACTTAGATTTTGTTCACGTCTATATTGATTGGCTGCTAATCGCATCATCAAACGTAGATGAATATTATCGGCATCTAACACTCCTATTCCAGTTGCTATGTTAGCTCAGTCGAAATTTTAAAAAAATGCACTAAGTTTTGAATGTTATTAATTGAGAGATAAGCTCGGAGAATTGATATTCTTTTTTCGTTTTGTTGACAACTTTCTCAACAATTGTGACAGAAAAATAATAATATAATTTGTCATGTTTTCAGGATCTATACTACAGATGCCATATTCTGTAGTCGGATTTATTTAGTTTGTTTTAGATATCTGGTTCTCGATATTTACAGCATTCGATTAAAATAGTCATTAGATAAAATTGTCGTTAGTTATGATAAACTCAATCAATGTAATATCAACTGTTGTATTAGTTTTAAAAATCGGATAGTCCGTATTAACTGAAAAATGCAGAGCAAGTGAGAGAAATTTGATATTTGTTAATGAAATATCTCGTGACACACGAACGATTCCGTAGAACTCATTGCATAACCATCACACTAAGAAGTGATCTGCAAAAAGTTAAGACACTGCTCTTAAATAGCTAACATGTCATTTTACAACACAATTCCCTTAAACATCTTCCTGAGGTTAAGTCGTACAACATCACACCATGTGACTGAAACTAAATTATGAGAAATCAGGGATTAAGTCAGGAAGACATGGACGCTCTCACTTTACTAAACAATCCAGTTTTAGACCCGGAGCTCCATTAACATAAATTCCAAAGTTTTAGCATTACTTATTAAGTAAATAATTCAAGAAACTCCAGTATATCCATGCCGTGAACTCCCTCAGTGACTTCTTACAAGTCTGAATAGAGCAAAAAGACAAAAACATTCTCTTAACACTGTTGACAAAGAGTACAAGGGTATACGAGGGTGATAAGTAGATAATTATCACTAAGGAACAACGTTTTACTAAAATAAAACGGAAATAATGTTTAAACTCGCTCTTAAAGTGAACAAGCGGATGAAAACTAATTGTTAAGCAAAATTTAACCTTCAGGTATTAAATGTAAACGCTCTCAAACAACAGGATACTAATCTCAATTTTAGTAACGTAGATCAAAAGTAATCGGCTCACGTGGCCATAACTGAGGTACAGAAATCCAATATAACAAACCACATTAGACCGTTTAAAGCAAAACAAGGATGAAGAAAAGGAGTTCTTCTTTTATGTCCCTCAATACATAGCAAACATTCACTTCAGATTAATGTGGTGTTTGAATGAACCAATGATACCTTTGTACTTGTTGAATGCTCGATTTCGGATTCCAAATACAATACATTCGTTTGTGCTTGTGTCTCACTTCTTAATTCAATTGCGTTAATTCTGGGACTCTTAGTTCGTGCTATAATTCAAAACATTATATTAGCGTCGCGATGGAGCCTGCAATAGAAAAGTTAGATATTCATTCAACTCCTGAAGCTATTGAGGATTACTTGGAAAGGTTCGAAATCTGGAGCATGACCAAGAAAGATGTTAAAGGTGACAAAATTGTGGCACATTTTCTGACATTCATTGGGAGAGAAACGTACAGCTTATTAAAAACGTTGGCATATCCAGAAAAACCTATCTCACTCCCCTATGCAACTCTTAAAGAGCTATTATTAAGTTATGTAAAATGCACCAGTTTTGAATGCCGTGAAAGGGCGAAGTTTCATAAGATGGTTCGTCAAAATGACCAAAAGGCTCGGGAATTCATCCTTGAATTACAGAAACAAGCTCCCAAGTATAATTTCGGTGATCAACTTCATGTGCAACTGAGAGATCGATTAATTGCAGGAATTAACATACCGAGTTTGGAAAATGAGCTGTTAAAAATGCCAAACTGTTCCTTTCAAGATGCTAGGACTGCGTGTATTAACTACGAAGCAGTCAATGAACTTGATATCCAGTCGATGAAGATTTCTAATACTTTGCTTAGTCGTCGTGATCAACTACAATCTCAGGGTCAATCAAACTTGCGTTCATTTAACAGTGATTCCTATTCTCGTGTAAATATGAAAGGTGTTTCAACGAGGAATTACAAAGCAAATCACAAAGGTGAGATGAAGTTTGGTAAACGTTTATCATGTGGAAAGTTTCATGCTCGCAATTCATGTGTATTTCGTAATGCTAAATGTTTTAAATGTGGTAAGGTAGGACCCATTCAGTCTGTATGCAAAGCTACTGTCCATTTTGCTTCAAGCTGTACTAAATCTTGTAATTTAAATTTCAATAATTCGGATGTTTCTAGTGATCATTTATCTTTGTCTACTATTTCGAAAGGTAATGCTCATATTCAAAAACGACCATATACATCGCTTGGTTCACTTCATGACTTTATTCTGGACACAGGCAGTATATAGTCAATTATTTCATTCAAGTACTTGAAATCTTTAGATCCTAACGTTGTGGTACGACCCACTGAAGTATCAATATTGGGGATTACTGGACACAGACTGCCCATACGAGGATGTTGTGAACTGCTAATAAGAGATGATAATTCTTCATACATACCTTGTGAATTTTTAGTTAGCGAAACAGGACTGTCAATTTTGGGTTTAGAGAATTTGAAAAGGCTTAAGGTGGAGTTGTCATTCCTAGTTTCTAAAGAAAATTCAGATACTTTACTTAAAGATTTGATAGCTATGTGTGCTAAGTGCAGTGGAGGTATGAAAATTAAGCCTATAAAACTTCAAGTACAGGGTGATCCAGTCTTTCTTAAAAGACGAATAATTCCTTATGGTCTTCGAGAAGCAGTACGTAAGACATTAAACGACTTGTGTGCGAAAGGCATAATTGAACCAATTCAGTCTTCAGTATGGGGTACTCCTATCGCTACATCACTGAAGTCGGACGGCAAGACCCCTAGAATCTGTGGTGACTATAGATTAACTCTGAATTCCCGTTCGTTGAAGCAAACGTGCACGACGGTAGAAGCTGAAGATATTCTAAAGCGACTTCATGGTTCTAAAGTGTTCTCGAAAGTTGACCTAAAACATGCTTATCTTCAAATTCCTTTAGATGAATCTTCATCTATTTTGGCGACAATTAACACTCTTTTTGGTCTGTTCAAATACAATTTCCTTCCATTTGGTCTAAGTTGTTCTCCAGCCATATTTCAGGAAGTAATGAATAAAGTAGTTAGTGATCTTGAAGGTGTTGAAGTTTATCAAGATGATCTCATTGTTCATGGCTCTAATAAGGTAGTTCATGACCAGAGACTTATTGCTTTATTGCGTCGTTTAATTGACAAGAATATTACAGTGAATCCAAATAAGTGTTCGTTTTGTGTATCTAGTTTTGAATGCCTTGGATACCTAGTTGATGGTAATGGTTTTAGACCAGATATGAAACGACTAGCCCCACTAACTAATGCACCGTCTCCGAAAAATCTTACAGAATTACGTTCACTAGTGGGTGCTCTTCAATACTATTCCCGTTTTATTCCTAATTTTTCTTGTCGTGCAAATTGTTTATTTAATATTTTGACATCCAATTCATTCAAATGGAGTGAGGAACAAGAGTCATGCTTACGAAGTCTGCTGAAGTTTCTTCAAAGTGATGCTGTTCTTCGAACGTACTCCCCTAATGTACATTCTTTGCTTATTACTGATGCATCACCTGTGGGAATTGGTGCAGTTTTGGAACAGGAAGGTGGACCTGTTATTTGTGTTTCACGCAAACTTACTGTTACTGAACAAGGTTATTCACGGACTCAGCGAGAAGCATTAGCCGTGTTTTGGGCTGTTAAAAGAGTCCATAAATATTTATTCGGAAAGAAATTCACTATTGTTACTGATCATGAAGCTTTAAAGTTTATTTATCATCCCGAAAAATCCTTAGCACGTTCCTCAGCAGCTATGGTTCAGTGATGGAGTATTGCTTTGAGTGCATATGACTATACCGTTCAGCACAGAAGTGCCAAACAGATTCAACATGTTGATTACATTTCTCGACAGTCATTACAAGATAAACCTATTAATACTTCGGATTGTTTGTTAGTGCAACCTTTACCAGTGATACGTTCAGATCTCGTTAGAGAAACGCGTAGATATTTTGGATGTATACTCAGTGCTATAAGGAAAGGTTGGAATGCTAATTTGAAACGTAGATTTCCTATCTATTTTTCAAAGCGGGATGAGCTATCTACTACTCCTGGTGGTATTCTGTGTTTAAATGATCGTGTTGTCATTCCTCCTTCATTGCGTAGATCTGTTCTTGAAGATCTTCATAGTGGTCATTTAGGTGTTGAGAAAATGAAGTCCTTGGCAAGGCTCACATGCTGGTGGCCAGAGATAAATGCAGATATATGTCGTACGGCAAACAATTGTGAGAAATGTCATCAGTTGAAAAATCATCCTTCGAAGTGGGTACCATGGCCAGTATCGTCTGAGGCCTGGCAGAGGATTCATGCTGACTATTGTGGGCCATTTCTTGGTAAATACTACGCACTAGTAGTCATTGATTCCTTTTCAAAGTGGCCTGAAGTTTTTTTCACAACTTCACCAAATTCTGATTTCACAATACAAGCATTAAGAAAGGTGTTTAGTCGAGAAGGTGTTCCCTTGGTGTTGGTGACTGATAATGGCTCACATTTTGCTGCAGATGCAGTCACTACCTGGTTGAACGGTATAGGGTGCAAACATCTATTTACTGCTCCCAGACATCCGTGTTCTAATGGTCAGGCAGAGAATTTTGTTAGGACATTAAAGACTGCTATTGATTCTATAGCCCCCTCAACATTTAATGAGCTGGAGAGGGGAGTAGATACCTTTCTATTGCAATATAGAAATGCCAGACATACGGTGACGAAGGAGACTCCAGCGAAGCTATTGAAAGGAAGAATTCTTCGGTCGAATATGAGATGTTTGGAGTCTGCAGAAGTTACATACTATCGAGGAAATGATCTTCGACCATCTACGGGTATTGTTCTGAAGAATGTCGGAAAATCGATGGTGCAAATTCTAGACATCGATGACTTAAGTACACACAGTCGACATGTAGATCAAATACAATTTCAGGAACCAGGTGAGTCAGTTCCAATTTCGACTGTTAATTCTAATGCTAATGAGCATATTCTAGATAATACAGAATCCTTATCCAATACAATGTCAGACAGACTCAGGATGAATTTGAGAAGAAGACGTACGATTGATTACAAACACCTAGACTCCAATTTAAGCTGTGGCGGATGTGGTATTTGAATGAACCAATGATACCTTTGTACTTGTTGAATGCTCGATTTCGGATTCCAAATACAATACATTCGTTTGTGCTTGTGTCTCACTTCTTAATTCAATTGCGTTAATTCTGGGATTCCTAGTTCATAATACAATTCAAATAATTCAAAACATTATAATTACGTAGATGATGTGCTGTTTTACATATATAGGTAATTTGTTACCCATAACATAATAGCAAAAAATACTACCAAAACAAGGCTAGTAATCAGTCTCCAGGTTCATATGAAATGAAACAGTCGTCTTCAGTAAAATGGAACTATCATTGCTCCACATCACGATCAACCGAAGTCACTATATATAACATTGCAGTGTGACATTCGAATCCTAGGTTACATCACGGGTTGGATGGTGAGTGAGATTTCTCAAAGGCTGTCACATCTATTGAAACGAACGAAATTCTAACATTTGGTCCGAACACAAGATTTTCCAACCAATAAGCGTTCATTTGGTTGATGTTAAGTCTAAATCCTGTTTTTATCCGTTAAAGAAGCACGGTCTATCGATATAAACGTAATTTACAACCCATATAACAAAACGACCAAATTACAATTCAGGAACTGTAATTTTATTTTTAAACTACGAGCAATCTGTCTGAACATATTTTCTTCAACCCTTAGATTTTCGGGACAAAATTTGTGGAGTACTAAGCCAAAATAGTATGGTGGAGGTCAAAATTATAAACGAATTAGTTCAAAGCTTGAGTAAAATAAAGATATCCGTAAAACTGCGCAATTGTTGGTGTTCATAATAGCAGTTATCAGTCAGTTAGATACTTTCAGTTTCTTTTGTAATAGTTAGGCTGAGGTTGACGGAGACTCTTTGACTCGTTTGTGCTAAATTACAGAAAAACGGAAATCTTGTGCGTGATCACTTTGCGTTTGGTGCAAGAGGAAAGGAGCCAAACAACCATATAAAATACCTCTAAAGTTCATTTTACACCATACATTTGGAGCCTCTTGTGCTACAAAATAGCTTACTATCTGAAACAGTGGTCGATGAATATCCATTAATTAGCTAGAAACTAGTACTCGTACTCCCTACAAAGTGGAATCAAATATCTATTGGCAAGTATTCCATAGACAGATAGCTCATTCCAGCAGTAAGTCAAAGAGTAATAATGACTGACGGCTTCAGCCATAACCCTGAGCGCAGCCGAAAAAGATCTCATTGCCGATATGCCGGCACTATGCAATAAAACGATTAAAAAATAAGGGCACACCTTGGCCAGGTTCAAACAATAATGACCTTTTCAAGAAGATCGAGAAATTAAAGAGAAATGTAAATGAAATGAAAGTAGCATAAAACAAAACATTTTGTGGTGTTTTTCAAGGCATAAATTTCTATATACACCTTGCATTTTGGTTTTCCTCTTGTTGCCTAGTGTCAGTATTCTTCAAATTCGGCGACCATCTACCCGTAGAATAGTCCAGAATGGGCAACGTGCAAGGCAGTATCGCCTGTTATGTGATTTTGACAAAATATTAAATGGAAGTAGAAGACAATGGAGGTCTTGAATAACCTCCATAAACAAGGCTGAAATATACATTGACGACAAACTCAACGTGTCTGTACTATCCACGTCCAAGTTGTGAGTGAAGTACATGGCAACAAAATGCGAATAAAATAACAACTACTGAGTTACACGTGTTACCCTCGTCGGATATGCATTTGCTGACCATAAATCTTCCAGCATCTCTGTCTTGACCTTTTTTTGCAATTTTTTCAAGCGTTATTTGTGATGACCATATATTTTTTCAGATAAAGATATGTTACGCGAGGTATGCCACTTTACGGAAAAGATTAAATTGTTACAATTGCTACAGGCTTTATTTTAATAATTTACTCAATTAAGTTGAAATGTTATGGGCGACATTGGTTACGTTATCCTCCAATTCTCGGCAAAACGTGTTCGTTGGTCTTCTTCTCTTCCTTTTATCCTGATTATTCCAAATCATTGCTTGCTCGTGATGCAGTTTAATGATTTTTGTAGGGTGTTTTATTTTCACTTTCATTGCCCTCTACTAAATTCTACTTCAGACTGATGCTGGTTTGTTCTCTCCCATACGGGGTTATCTCCCATAATGTCTAGGCAACGCCACTGTAGTATGTTGTGTAGAAATCTGTTAATAAATACCTATGCTCTATTGATGATGCCGATGGTAGTCCTTAAACTTTCAGCGTCGTGAAATAGGACTGTTTTAACGTTTTTATTGAGGGTTGTCACTTTCATGTTGTTGTTCTGAGTTCCACACATTCTTCAGTTGTAGGAGTTCTTTCTTTGCTTTGATAGCCGGCGCCTTCACATCTACATCAGACCCCCTCCTGCATGTTTATCAATTATGCTGTCCAGGTGGGTATAGGTTCTCACGTTCTCCAGACATTCTCCATCAAGTGTGGCTTGGTTTATGGTCACTGTGTTTTATTTTAAGATCCTGCTTTTTTTAATCTGTTGGAGCCTACTGCCACAGAGGTTACTGCTATACTGTCTGTCTCCACTTCCTTGTGTCTCTGTACATGAAATAGAATAGATAGGTTATCTCTTAAGCGTAAGCTGTCTGGCTACGTCCCAAATCCCTCAGGAGTTTCCTGCCTACACCGTCAGTTGCCTTTTATTAGTAACCAAGAAAGTTGACGTACAACGAAGATATCCATTCATTTCATTGTTCAACAATGTTTGATAGCGTCTCACTTTCATAGATGCTTGGTCGATCCTTACAAAATCTGGTCTGTTTATCTGAAACCCTGAGATCTACAGAGTCTTTCATTCGCTTCGTAAGCAATTTGTTGATAACTTTTTTGCTATTGACAGTAATGCCATCCTTCTGCAGTTCTCGCATTTGTCAAGATATTGCTCCTTCAGTTTACTTGTGAGGCATCCCTCTTTCCATTTTGTCGCTACTTAAAATTCCACTGGAATCACTACGAAGAGAATATGAAACCCCTTTGCAGTTACCGCTACATCTAAATTCAGCTGGCTGTTGCTTTCTGACTCTATTTGTCTGAATGTTACGCTGATTTCTTCGAAGAATAACTCCAGCCTGTGTTTCACCTCCTTATTCAACTTTCAAATGATTTATCTAATTACCAGCAAATTTTCATTAATACTTAAACGTTTTGGGATTATTTATTGCTACTAATAAATGTGGGGTTTTATCAAAAAACGTTTAATACTTGAAAATGTTCTTGATAACATGATCTTCTGATTGAAAGATGATAGCACTTCTTTGAACATCAACGCATCCGCGGGAGGCATGCTCTAGACTGTGCAATAATCCAATTATTTATACTCTTACTTACCGGTCGGCGGTGCAAACAAGTTAGTTGCAATTATCGTGTAGATGATGAGGTAGAAATCGACTTATTCAAAATAGAGGCAATATAAATTGTTAAATTTGGAAAATTCATACTCTACGAATGAAAGTGGTATGATCTTGTACGGTTTCAGCTATCTAAACTTTTACAAGTTGGTTGTTATTCAGTGCTGTCTATGTGATTATCAGGGAGAGCAAAAGTTATAACCTTGGGCAAACATGTTAATGATAATGAGATTAACTAGTGAGAAACAGGTATTGTTGTTTTGGGTGTTCAGTACTTTCGATAGAGGAGAATATTTCATGTTTAGAAATTCAGAAAATTTAGAACCTAAAAATGTTCTGTGTATCCTTGACGAATTCGAAATATCTGGTTATATTACAAATCATAGTGCAGAGATGTTTGCTTAGTTCGAAGTAGACTCCACAGTTTCTATTTTGAGCAGTTTTATGAGCATCAACTAAATTACAGTTAATTTACTATGTTAGTCCATTACAATAATATCTTAATGCAGTGGCTTTGTTGTCGCACATGGTCTTAAATATGACAAACTTCTCTCTAGGCAATTCAGATTATCTCATGGCAGTATTTTGTCATATAAAGCTATGAAACATATTTCATCCAGAAAACAGTTTTGGGAGTTGTGTTTATATGAGACAAATCAAGAAGTCAGGCAGTGGTCGAGAGAAAAGGTGTTAAGTAATAGCCCATGCTTTAAAATAAAGTAAGATATTCAGTGAAGAATCAAGATGAAAAATTAGACTTATATAACTATCCAATTCTCGCTTATATTAATTCCAAGCTTGTGTTCATTTGTGTCAATAGAGCGCCATATTTGCTAGAGGTTGATCTTTTGATAAACCTATTTCGCTGAAGCATGCAAATACTACTAAATTCTGTTAATAAACCTTAACAGCTAATCACATCTAATTAATCAGTCATTAGCATTTATAGTGCTAGTATGTTGGGTATAGACACTAATCAATATTAAAATACGACGGTAGAAGTGAACAACAATCAACAGACCAAAAGAATAAGTAAAAGCCAGTCGGTAAAGTCAACGTTTATAAGAGGACAAATGATAGACTGAGTTAACTCAGTCAGTCTCACCAAAGTTATAAATATGTTCTAGGTCGTTATTAGTACACTAATCTATGCTGCTAGAGTAACAAACTTGTTCCGCGAATGCACGTTTTTTATGACGTGACTACCTAATCTATTAGACCTTACGTGGAAGTATCATCACTATATATTAACACTCCCTATTTTAGTAAAAATTGGTTGCTGTTAGAGACTTCTGAAGAATACACTTCGGCTGGAAAGAGAGTAATATATTTAATACGAAAAGCAGAAGGCGAAAGAAAGAACACACATGAGTGGCCTGGCTGCGCCGTTGTAGTAAGCGACCCAACCAGTTGGCTGGAGTTGCCATTGGAATACATCCTGAAAGGACATGTGCACAAATTCTCTGCTCACTTAGCTTCCTAGCTAGAGGTATTGATACAATCAACCATGCATTTAACAAGTTTAAATAAATGGTCATTTCTAACTTACTACGTTGCTTATGTTAAACCATACAGATAAAGTGTTCCCACGTTCACCACTTCTGGCCTTTTCAAGGTGTTAATTATCAAGTGTAAATTTTCTCAGTTAATATACGTACACCTTCAAAGATCGTGTGGTTGGAAATCAATATTTATACAAAACTACTCTTCAGCCACAGATCTGTTTACTGAGGTCGACTAATGGACCACCCTTGATCGTTGGCAACTTTGAAGCCCATTTCTAGACTATTTGACAGGAGAAGCAATTTTAATCGTTTTGTTTGACCTCATCTATAGCACTGGAGAATAATATTGTCTCATTCACACCAAAAGAATAGGATTATGTTGGGGCATGTTCAAAGGTGATTCGGGAAATCAGTTCGAAGATTTAAACCCGATACATGCGAATCTCTGAATCCCTAGCCTTTAAAGTAAAGTTGACCCAGGGGCAATACTTTTATCGCGCTCCAGCATTCTATCGAAACCCTCCAGATGGCCAACTGATTCTCTTCTCGAATACGAAACTCATCGGAAAAATTGATGAAATAATGATATCACACGATTATTGCTGCAAAGTAAGCACGCACTCAGGTTCTTTTTCGAGGTCAAGGTTTAAGACACTTTACCTGTCAAAGCTTATAATGCACTTTCAAAGAGTCCTTCGTTAGTAATCTTCCTAAAGACTTGAAACAGTAAAACAAACTAATTTACTTCTGCTTTCACGAATTCCGTTAGTTTCATATACTTAAGTCCTCACATTGAGGTACTAGTGACCCAGTGCCATTAGAAACAGAGGCTAGTTAGGAAGAAATTTCTATTATTTGACCGTTACTTGAACTATTTAGAAAGATGTCCTTTGGCAGCGCACTATTTATATGCAAACGCTACGATTTCATCGTTATACGTTTCCACGTCTGAAGTACATAGACAATTTTCAAGCATGAAAACGCATCCTAGGGGGACTAGTTCTGCTAAATGTCAAACAGAAGGGTATATATTTTTGTCTTGCTTCAGGTTATTCATCTACTAATTCAGATAAAGAGAGTTTTTCAATTTAAACTCCAATACAACCTCTAAGATTGGTGTATCAAACTCTAAGTGAGTGTTTTCTTGCCTTATAATTAATAGGTGGCGTCTGGCGCTACTATGTTTGCGAAGGAGTTGGTTATAAGCTGTACAAATAGCTATTTTTTCCGGAAATTTTATTACAAATAATTGTTTCAGTGTAACTCACTTGTTTCGATTTTCAAAATACAGCTAGTATTTAACCAATTCGTGAAACACCTAAGTAGTTTAGAGTGTCAATGAAACAAAGACTCACTTATGACTTCGTCATTTCAACCGTCAAACTTTTCAAACCTAACCTCATCTGTTACGAAACGCTCTGCTACCACTATATTGACCGCAAAGAAGTCACCTGTTTTCTGTTCGTACACAAAGGCCACTTTCGTTTCCTTTTTATTGTTGGGACCTGAGGGTCTTTGGTAGCTCCGTGCTGTTTATTCTTAAGTGATTATCCATTGAACTCACGTAAGTGAATAACAGGATGTATACGAGAATGGATTTTGGACACGTGTTATTTATACACGAGAAACGATGCAGAGGAGCATGCCGGAAAGGTAAAAAATTCCCACTCGATATACTACTGAATGCAGTTGTTAATATAGTTCAAAATAGATAATGCGTAATGTGGCAAAGAGAAATGCTTTGGATAAAATAATATGTGACAAACATACACCCAAGGCATATGAGTGTCGAAATAGAAGAACATAATAGTAAGATATGTATGTATACTGACAATCATAATTTCCTATGAAAACAATAGTTATTATAAAGATAAAAGTGACTCACTAGTCACATGCTGTCTGAGTTATTAAGTTCTGTTCAAAAGTTAGGATGAAGCACGCGTGTATTAGTATTAAAAACTACAAGTCCATGAATGTTATTTCCGACCTCATTATTTATCCGTAGAAAATACATTTCTTATTGATTTAGCACCTATAATGCTGCCCAGCATTTTTAACCCATGAGTCAGAGATTGCAAAATTACCTTGTTTCGAGAGCTATATAGGATTTTCAAAGCTTAGCTCAGAACTAAATACATAAATTTGTAATCTGTCACTGAGTCATGTTATCTTTTTGTTTGTGTTTTAGATTGCGTTTGTTATCTGTAACATTAGGAACTGTAGGAATATCAACATTTTCACCTTAGTGTAATCTTTTAATTCTATATCCATCCCCTTCTGGTTTATGAAACTGGCTATGAAGTTACTGGCAAAACCCCTGCTTTCAAGCAATTTTTTATTTTGTTTCCATCAACGATTAAGGAATAGCCTCACTTTAGGTTTGTCATGAACACTAACTCTATTGACATGATATTCAATCTAAACTACTTTGACATTGTGAGTAAAACGATGTGATTTTAGATTAATTGTTAGGCTCTGTACACTTACACACGTTTGGTGTTTCCAGCTTTGTGCTAAGGGTAGGTTTGTTTCTCATAAATGCCGATGAAATCCGGGTTTGAAAATTTCTGAGTAGAGTGTAATCCTTTGCACTATAAATACAGTATTTGTCGAAGTTCAATAATGTGGGACTTGGAAAGACGATAGGCAACTGTAAACATAGATAAAATGATTATAATTCCCTGATAATCATCAATAACTAAGCTCGGAATGTTTGTTTTTGTGAATCCATGAGCCTGTTAAGAAGAAATATAGGATTCGAATCACATATGAGCGGAAATCATTTGTGAATATGAAAACGTAAAGAATATCCAAGGTCACTCAGTATTCTATTTGCTTCCTAAAAATATAGATACTGATTTGATGACGGTTGGACCCCAAAACAACCACTTTCTCATATTTGAATTCTACATAGCCGAGCAGTAAGTCCAACCTCAACCGTTTATGAGTCGTAGTTGACGAGAAGCAACGTATAACCCATTAATTAGCTATAGACCTTTTTAGTGGACTAGTCCGTAGCTATGATATGTGACCACTATCCAAGTGTGTGGCGAGAAGCTTGTGGTCAGAATTTGTAGTCCATGAGTTTGGCAGGCAACCCGATCATTATCTAAATTGTAAATTTTATTTCCGATTCTGAAAAAACAACATATTTGTTGTACGCTCGAGGTAATAACTCAGTCCATTTACCATAGCAATACCTATACAGGCGGAAAAATGATATTTAATAGTAGCTTATCATATAATAGCACTTTCAAAACCACTTTGAAACGTTTAATTACATTTTACTTACTTCTACTCATGTTTCATCAGTGATTCAGATTCGCTTACACCTATAACACAGCTGACTTCACCAACTCTTCTACTATGATTATCTCACCCGACAATTCACGCAAAACGGACTCTTTGTCGATCCTTTAACCAGAGCTATCCATGAGAAGACAGGATTTGAAGAAAGACCCTGTATCTCCGGAAGAAACGGAAACGAATCTAGCTAAAGTTCGTTTTATGTATAGTATTGTACAAGACAAAGAAGCCAATAGGAATATGCGTTAGTTACACATTATCTCCGAGTCACAACAATATTAAGGTGTGGAGGTCCACAATAATAGTTTGTGTTGAGATAAGCTCAGCAAACAACACTACTGGTTTGAAGCAACCCTAACCAAAAGAGATGAAAAATAAGCTTGGGGATTGTCTAAATTTAATAAACCGTAGTGGTTATTATATCCCTGAATTTCTACATTAAAAAGAAAATGAAGCACTGTGCGTTACTTAACCTGATTGTTGCATTGAAAATATTCAATGCTGTATTAAACAGCATCATTTGCGTATGCTTTGTGGATAAATATAGTTTAACAATCATCTGCAGTTATTTGATATTATTTAACACAACTACGTGACCAAATACAGTACTATATACTAGGCTTTATAGCAGAGATATTTAAGGGGAAGGGATGCTTTCTGATGACTGGTGGGTTGATCGAGGTTCAAACGTACAATAAAATGGTCGGACCTCGAGTACTTAAATCACTTTCCCTCTAGCTCACAAACTAGTTTGGTAGTACATTGTAAAATCATTTAATGGAATTGATAATTTTACCCGAGCTTTCTTCTTTCTTTCACATCTTCATCCAGAATTCGATCACCAAATTAGTTTTATATCTTTCGTTTGGCTCATTTTAAACGTTGATCCTTCTGAGGCTATGTATTAACATCCGAATCCAAGGATACGAAAATCATTTGATGTTATCAAAGTTTGCTCAGTCGAGCAGGAAAATTTGTTTCTCAGTTCCACTCACCCTTTTGCACACGTATAAAAGTTGATCGATGGGGTTATTAAATGTATGTAAAGATGAAAAATGATTATTTCGCCTAAAATGGTTTATGAATTCAGAACATATCGTTCATTTTTATTATTTATAATGTTCAATCTTCTTCGCTTTGTGTTTGAACACTTGTATCTGGAAAAGTCCAGGTGTAGTATTATAATGCTGAGCAACGATTGTTGTATGTCTCTTCTTTTAATTTCATGACACTGTTGATGATGAGACATAAATGTATCAAAAAATATTGTATCTGTTATAAATGTTCATGCTACTTCTTTTGGTGAAAACAGGTGATATTCGCGTCCCACATAAATGCTAGGATGGTAAAGTTTGTTTTTCATCGATGTATTTTAAATAATGCTGAATGTAGCTAGTCGTATTAACTTACTTTACTTCTTTGTGAATGTGAATGAGAGACTTGAGGGTTGAATTATGTTGAATTATGAAGTATTGTACATTTTATTAGTTGCATGTTAGTCCTCAATGGGTGAGACTTTCTTTTTTTTACCAGTTTTTACTTTTGATATATCTAGTCTTTACACAAATCCGTGTTAGTATTTCGAATTTATTTTTTGAATTTTTCAATATTAGTCTTATAGTTTGCGAATATTTTCTCTGGATAAATAAAAATTTAGGGTTTTTCATTGTGACGCCATCTATCATAGATGATGATTGCTTCGTTTGTCTCACTTCAATATTTGGTTTGAATATCGGTTTTATTTCTACATCTAAGACCTCTCAGAAACTCATTCTTTCAAGTGAATGTACAATGCTTTGTTGAGACTCAGGTAAATAATTTGTACGTCTTTCTTATGAAAAGGTTGTAGCCATCATAGCGTATGAAAATGTTTCAGTCAAGTAAAGTTTGTTATTAAATATATCATTACATGCAGGTAAATATTGAAAATGTTTAATTGGAAAGCTGCTTTCAATACCCCCTTAACAAACACTCTAGTTTGCTTACTACTGGTTAGCGATCACGAAGTCATTATAATTAGATGGTGGTAAATGATTTTGAGAAGATAAAAGTATAGCCAGATGGACTTAGACAATTCTTATGTGTTACCTAAGCATTCTTAATTGCCAGTGAATGTCCCATGATTGTGTTTATTGAATTCGCGAATATTTATTAAATAAGTTGAAGATATTATAAAAAGATGTGTGAAGTGAATTGATAGAAAATACTGGATACTTCATTGCTAGATATGATTAGATGATTGGCAAGTTAATATCTGCAAATCCAAATAACAGACCATTTTCACAAACTTCATCCATGAATTAAGTTCAGTTAAAAGTACGATCCACTGTTTTATTTCATACATTTATGAAGTTAGAAGAAAAAACTTGGTAACTTTTTCCGTCAGTGACCAGGATGCATTGTTCATATTCAATGAAACTATTCATTGAGGGGTGTTTAAGTTGAAAAGGAATATATTTTACAGCTAATTTCGATATTTAGTAACTAAAAAGCAGTAAAGTACAATATGTATTATTGAAGATAATAATTTATAAGGAAGTAGTTGAATATATCATGTTTACAGGATGTAGCCACTAGAATAGACAGTATAAATGATACCATAATATACTGCATCAATCTCATTTACATGTTACGGTACAGCTTCATACCTAGTTAGACGACTATTTGAAATTCATATGCCGTTAGCTGCAGAATTTTGCTATCTAGTAAAAGTTTAGGTAAATTAAGATATCAAAAGAAAAAAATGCCGATAGGCTTTTTCTAGCCTCCCAGGGAATGGTATTTTGTCAAAAAATTAGTTTTAGTATATAATTATGATGGCTATATATCAGCTGCGTAATTAATATTTAGAAATGTTTATCTATTTATTTAAAACACATAAACATAGGTACAAGGAGGAAGTCAACCATGAAACATAGTATCACTTTATTTACTAAACGATTCATAAAATACTTTTCCCCCATGGGTTCATTAGCTGTGCATCTTTAAATTCTGGTGGGCTCGACAGTTTTGCCCCAAAATGCCCTGGTACGATCGAGGGTGGGGAGAGTCCGTTCTCTCTCCCAAAATGCTGATCACATGGCCTCGCGTATACAGCCACTGACAGGGAAGCTCTACTCACTGCCTTCTCGTGACTGGAGTGTTGTTTACGAAATTGAGCGAACGAAAAGCGAATGTCCGGTGCTTCAACTGGGTTGGTGGATATGAAGGATGCGCTTAGAGGAGTTGAAAAGCCTTAATTCCAGGCCAATGGTGTACATGGGCTCCAGGATTCTAAAGGGACAAATGGCATGTGAACTTATTGTTGGTCACCGGCCACTATGGGACTGCGTCTCCTGAAGTTGCTCCACTGCCTTGTGGATTAGACCTTCAAGTCAAAGGCTCGGGCTGTGGCTCCCTAAGAAAACCATTTGTTTTAGTTTGGGTTCGCGGGAAGTATGTTGACTCTCACACAAATCAAATGACGAAGTTTGGCGCATATATATTTGGTGCCTCCTTGTACCAATGTTTATGTGTTCTAAATAAATAAATAATGAATTTTATAACATCCTCCTGTATTCTGGGTATAGGTATATCTAGTTAGTCACTTACACGCCATAGTTGAGGAACTATCTGGTCGTCTAATCCTTAACATCGTCATTTTTTAAATACCCTTCAGAGACCTATATTTCACATATTCTTACATGAAAAACTTACGTTGTAATGTCACCCTTCTCCGACAACTCAGTATGAACGTACTTGACTGTGACGCTTCATGAAAGGTTCGAGTCTTTCCAATGTTAGGAATGAGCCATACTGTTAAATCCGACCAACAAAAAATCTATGCCTTGAAGTTCATTACCGTTTCCTCTGCTCACACAGTACCGTTTTATTTTGTCAGATTTTTATATAGTGGATAGGATTTCATTGCTACAATCGTTGAATAAAAATGTCACACTGGTCAGACTTTCTAATACTCTGGTAAAATCTTACGTTTTTGAAGTGTCCTATAAATTTTTATTGAGTATACATTGATTTTTTTCTATTTAAGTCACATTATTGTCCTACACTATAACTATTCAAGTTGACGTTATTACCAATAAATCTCTTATTTTCTGTTTTCCCACAAAAATGTTACAAAGATTGTAAATATAAATGCTAAGCGTACTAATTTCTAAGGTATGACGTTTAAGAGAGGTGATTTTTTAAATAACTTACAAGATAATTATCCAATTGGAAGCAAAGTCGTATAAACCTAAACTTTGTAGGTTATTAGTACTGAAATGGGCTTTTTTCTGAATAGCATAAAAATAGCCCTTTTTACTACGTAATATCTAACTGGTAACTTGTACATATTAATGAACAGCGTACAGAATGTTATACTATACAGCGAAATCCTTTCTAAAACCTCTTGTTAACATTTCATTTGTTACTACTGTTTACGTATCTAAATCATTTTATTGTGTTGAAGTTCGTACTTTCGAAAAACAACCTTTCCTAGATTGTACTTATTGTCTTTTCCTTCTATCACCGGTGTTATATTAGTGTGTGGGTTAGCTATGCTCGCTAGTGCTGTGGGTTAAATATTGCCATAAGTCGTAGTCTAGTTGATAGACTACCGAGAACACATACGTTTTCATGTCTGTTAAAAGCCTAAGCACCTAGGTTTCACCACAACTAATAAACCAAACGCTTGGAATATTCACATTACATCAACGAATTAGTTGACTTTTCATCCAAACAACTACGGATTTATCTTTTATATATATATGCCACCTCGTGGATTTTACTAACTCTGATCCTTTTGGAAACCAAACTTTTTGTATCTAGTGAGCATACTTCTTTTTTATTACTTGACTCTATTTTATTATTTTGAGGTTTTGCGATGCATTCAAATACAAATTCATTGATTTTATAACCATGGACCCATGAGTACCACCAGAGTTTATATAGCTTCTCTTAAGTGTATAGATCCGCTTGCTGTGTTTCTTTTGTCCTGAGAAGTTTTCGTTGTGGGATACCTCTCAAAGTAATAATTTTGGTTATGCTAGTTCCTTCCTACCCAACGATAACCCAGACCAAGTCAGAAAGCTAATTCCCAATAACTACAGGGAGACAAAAATGTGACCCTACGTTCGTTCTGCAAGCTGCTAATCAGTCTAGTATACGACCGTATGAAAGCAACAGTTAGTGCTGGATTTTGGGTTAGATACGATGTTCACTTGAAGGTGTGTTGCAGCGAACATATTTGTACCGACCACTGAAACAAACCTTATGGGCCACTATGATTTATTTGCAGTCACCAAGCATCATAAACTCCCTAATGTCTCTATAAAAGGCGTTTTGGTCGATTCATCATCTATAAGTCTAGTTATCTAATCGAAGCTTTAGTGCATCCATACTAAACTACTAGCAGCCTTTCTAATGTTAAACCAGTTCGGATACGTCAAACCGGAGGGAAAAAAGACATTACGCATCATATTGTAGCAAAAACACCACCAGCTTCAGAAAAGCCACAAACATTAGACCTAAACAGGTCCAGGTTACAAAAAGAAAAAATGGAAAAATTACTGGAACTAGCCACAATTTCCCCGTCTAGCATGGCATGGTCGTTTATCTTGGATGTGCTGCATATAGAAACATTTGATGAGATCAGAGCATGAAGTGATTATGTAGGTTTAAACAGATAGACACTGAGCGACAAGGGTTCCATATACTCACAACTCTACGAGTGACATGTATCGGGCTGCAGTCTTCTTGGAAATTAGTCGAATCCTAGAGTTTGCAACTTTTAAAAAGCGCTAACAATTTCGCGTAGACTACGTCTTTCCCAAACGGTATATAGATGGAAATCGTAACTTAGAAATGAAATGAGAATATCGCATTTGTAAAATGAGACATATGAACCGTTTTACGAGGGTTATACTCACAGATATGCACAGCAAACTAGAGATAGATATTTGGAGGAATGCAAACAACAAAGACAACGATAAATTTATTTATGTTATTCGAGTTTATTGAAGTGCAGTGCAGAGAATACTGAGTTGAAATTAAATAAATGCTATCTCACTTGTAGTACTTTGAATAAAAGTAATGCTCATGAAATCAGATGCTGAATCAGCACTTTTGACTACCAAGTATTGAATATTTAGATTATCGACAAGAATATTCTTTTGTATTTTAGTAAGTGGTAAATTTGAGCTGTCATTCTTCATTGCTCGGCTGAACATAGTATTAATTATCTTTCTATATGTGCTTGTGTAATAAGAATAGCTATTTTAGTTAGGCTCACGTAAGACTTATGCTTTCTGTTCACGTCTTCGAAGGTTGACACTCAAAGATAAATAAACAATAACTCATTTTCTATTCTTTCGTGTTGTACTTTTCCTTTTGACAAACATTCAATTTAAAAGAAGCCTAAGTTCATTTTTCCAATGACCTTTCGTAAGTGTCTAGAAAAATGCATATCAAATAGTTCAACTTTTCACCCATAGCGTGATTTTTCTCTAGCCTTGTATTCTCAAGGTTCTGGACTTGTCTGATTTCTAATTGGTTGAATTACGTTCAGTTTTAATCAACCTATCATAGTAGACTAATTTTTCACCCCTATGATCTAGATGTATAAAGCACTCATCACGAACTACTTATTGAGAGAACGACGAAATAATTATTCTTTCTCCGCAGGTAAGTTGGTGGTTACAAGGTATATTGTCGGTTTTCTTTTTACTATTCAGGAAATGACTAAATTGAGTAATTTATCAGGGAGTAATGAAAATGAACATTTGTTTTTAACCTATAAAACATAAATTTTAATTCATTTAACTACCATTTTTGTGTGTTTTGGATAACTTCATTTTTGTTTTAATATGCTAACGATTGATTTATTATACTGTTAATTGACTTATTGAATATTATGACATTCATTGGTAATATACAACAACACTTACCTATACTGCAAAATTGAATGAAATAATAGCCTTGTTTCATGTACCCTTGAAGATTTAGCTCAACCCTTGATGAATATACATTTTTATTTTGTTTGTCCGTTAGTGAATTGGTTAGATACGTCTTCCGGTTAATTTCTCAAGCCTCCCTAATCGCGTAAAATGTAATATTCCACAAACATTAATAACTGGTTCCTTAATTTTACTGTCTGACTAAAGTCAGTAGTTTTAGGACATTGAGTGCTACCGAATAACCCTTAACGACAGAGATCTTGAACCATATCAGTTAAGACTGTTCACACCAACGCTATGGTCAGTCACTTTATGTAATAAAACTAATTTACTGAACCTCTTATTTCTACATTTAACTTTTCGAAGAACTAGACTTGCTACCTTGTTTTTAATCAAATATACGACATGTCTTAATCATAGATTTTATTTAAGGTCACTACCGGTCATTTTGTTTTTTATCTATAAAGGTTTGCTGTGATAATTGTGGGGTCAGTTTCACGTGGAGATAACTTTTCAGGGTAAAATGAAAATCTTGAATTATGTGGACCGGTATATTTTCTAGATTTTTAGGTTGGAAATTGTTAAAACAATCCGTATTATTCGAACGACTACCGACTTGTCAATACTCATCGTTCGCCATAAATGAAAGTCCACAAACTGCGTAGAAATAATATCTAAACTGTCACTCTATGGTGCAATTGTGAAGCGAAATTTCATATATGTATATATACATATATATCAGGTACTTTCACAAAAGTTACTTTCTCACTCACGGTTGTTTTGACGTTAATCGTTACCAAATAGAAAAGTGCTCACAAGAAAACTAACCATCATTGATATCCTACTTTTTAACAGGAGCATACGTCGAAAGCTAGTTTACTAAATCTTTTGAATATTTTGGTTAGCAAAAGGATGCGTCGTTTTTTTTATCATTTGCGATCAAAAACTAGTTGAGAATAATCCTTAATACATTATTCCTAATCAATAACTGATACAATTCATATGACATGTACGCATAACTCAGATAAATAATCTATTTCGGTTACATCGGTGTCAAGAATGTTTAGTTGAACTGGTGTTTTCAAACATTATGATTAAATGAAGCTGTCACATGTGCCTAAACATCAATCATTATTCATAGTAGGTTCTTTTTTAATGCTTATTTTGTTAGAATAATCAATAAAACTTGTGAGACAACTGAGTATTTATTTGAAATAAGTGTTTATCTATTCCCAATTATATCTGTTATGCAATCAATGATTATGAAAGGCTAATGGGCAGGATTAGAATTGTATGAATATTGTCAAATTCATTTTAATTGACCAAAATATTTATTTCAGACAATGCGTGCAATGGATTAGATTTACAATTGTATTCATTCTACTGTTTTCGAGTATTTTTCCAAGTCTTTATAAACATTATTTCGTTCGTAAACAATCGATTTCATAAAATCATTGTTATTAGTCTTGTAATCTACTTAGAACAATGAAGTCTTACGTTGTTTAATCATATGACGAAAAATCCACTATTCGAATAGATTGACGATGATTCAATTGTTTCCAATGCTGAAATACAAATAGTTGGATACAGTGTGAACAGAAAAAAACCACGATATAAATATATGCGTCTATTAAGGATTGGCTTTAGTAGTATATTGAACTATAGGCTTTATCAGTGAATTTATTTGATAGAAATTGACAGCGATTTTGGATAATAAAACTCAAAACCGAATATCTTTAATTCTTTGCTTACACACGTGTTATATTGACCACTAGTTATTTTTGGTACTTATTTATATATTGGAAATTATCTTTTATATTCTTCCCTGAATACCTTAATTTTTCATCCCTTTTTTGTCCAAAGTATGCAGACCTGTGAATGTATTTATAGTTCGGTAAAGAAATATCACATTTGTCTACATCATCCAGATCTCATGAATAAAAATTAGGTTGACGCAGATATACTTATTTTCATTACCTAATAGGGTGTCTTCTTAACAGAATCTTCTCCCTCACTCTCTAAATATGTATATATACATCTTCTGAATGCTGACACTTTCTACATAAACTCAATTAATGACAATGTGATCACTGTTATTAACATGTCTTGCTTTTACTATCGGATTCTCTTATACTTTGTTCACAACATTCTTGTAGCACATGATTTTAGCAAATAAATATTAAGTGTTTGATTTTTTCAAAACACTAGGTGCGCTATTATTATCATTATTATTATTACTTTAGTCAGGTTTTTAGTAGAAAAATATTTAAAAAGGTTGTGTAATTAGTAAATTCTGTCTCACGGATCTTACTGAACTTTCATTGCTTGTAAGCAAGTTTTTACTTCTATTTGGTATATATATGTAATGATACTATACTTTTCACAGCATACGTCATAGCCTTGTAAATACCACGCTAGTGTAAAATCCAAACGATTAAGACAAAAGTCAGTTTCTACTTAACATACCACAATTTCATGCTGTTATTTTCATTAACTTTGATAGTCTTTTTCATTATTTTTTGACCTATATAATAGTTATTTTTCTCTTTTCCTCTGTAAATGAATCCAGGTTTCCTCTAGTTTTACTTTTCATTTTAACTAAAACTAAATTGTGTGAATAAGGTGTTCTGTTGTATGGATATATGTACTTGTAACACTGAATGATTTTTATAATACTGTTAGCGATATCACTCATTTGCTTTTATGGATAATGGATTTATCCAGATTAGAGCTTTTCTATTAATAATTTACGCATTCTGTTTAGAAAAATTCCTTTTCACCCTGGTTTTCCCTAAACTTTTGTCAACAACATGCTCACTAGAAAACAAAATAAAACAATCATCTTGAAGTTCATTACTCACTGAAAAGCAATCTAGTGAATATCTCAGATACACGAAAATAATTCCTATCGACCATTTCCCCACTTAATAAAACATAAGTAAAAATATACAATTTTGTAATCCAGTCCATATTTTTGAACTGTTCTATTCCTATATCTATATAAAAATGTATTTGTTAGTGTCTACATTCGCATATTACAAGACAAATGTTTATTATGATGTTAATACCCATGTAATATATTTGTTTTAGGCTGTTTATCAGAGTACATTGCGTTAATCTGCTTCTGTTTGCTACATCATTGCTGTTCTATATCCCATTGTTTTTAACTAAAGTACTATTCCGACCATAAGGGTCATTTGATGATTACATACACTTCCGTTAAAATTTGTACAACAGACTCGCACCAGTGACAAAATCGAGACACTTGATGCTTGGTGAAATATTGGTTACATTTAAATAAAATAAATATTTATGTATATATTCTAGACTTTGAAGTCCATTGGTCTACATAGCCTCACTACTTTGTTGTGTGTATCATGCTTTTACAAGTAATTGAGCTGAACATTCCTATAAAAGTCACAAAACATTTTATTGGTGTTTCCTTAATACATAATGTCTATATCAAATCCATGATTTGGTCGTTTTTCTCTAGCTGTATTGAAATAAACAAATGTGTAACCCTTCTTAGAATTTTAATCGTTTGTTGTTTTTGATTTCTGTGAATCCTTAGACTGATAAGCTTTTCGCACCTTACTTTCGAATGCAATACGAAAATTCGATCCTTCTTTATATGTTCGAAAACAGTTTGTTTCCACTCTAAGCCTACCCTGCCAACATTGATTTATTATCCAGAATGGTGTTTCATTTATTGTCTTTGTTTCTCCTTACCTTCCGACTTGTCTAGCTGACCTTTTGTTTTTTCAGATATATTCTTAACAAGTTTACGTGATCAGATTATCCGAAATGTACTACACTAATAATATTCACCTTATCGCGTTATCCAGACTTATCAAGAATTAACTAATTGTTTTAAATTTTATTGTTAACTCTTATAGGTCTGCAGAAATTTCTGTCCGTAAATTCACGTCTATATGACTTTGATATTTTCAACAGCTATTTGATTCTTTTACATACATCCGCTCAGTTCATTGTTTTGGCATCTTATATCATCATCGATTCGCAGCTTACATTCCACTGAATTTTACATATTACTACTGATAAACTCTTCTTCAATAACAACTTACCCGCACATAAATAATGGCTCGTATATCGAAACCTAATCGTATTTGCTTGATTTTATCCACAGTTGCATTGCTTTTCTTGTCCCTGATGTGTATAATCGGGTTATTTATATTCAACTATTTATTTGCTAGTCTGATTTCCAGGGTGAGTTTTTGGTTTGTCTTTTATATTATACACAAATATCCACATCTTTCCAGACATTTGTTTTTGTACGGATAGAAATGGTTAGGAATGGTATTTCTATTACAAAACCTATATTACCTTAGGCGAAACGTCTGTATATAGTTTGAATTTTTCTATAAAGTGAGTTACACAGCTAAAATCTGTTTAAAATCCTATCTTACCTCTAGCAAATACCATATATACTTCGGAGCTAGCTGAGAAATACCAATCAGTGGTTACTGTATGACTGCCGTCATCTGAAGGATAGATGCGTGAAGTGTTTTACCCTTCATGCAGTTCATCAACTAAAAAATCATGATAGGATTCAGAATTGAAACCAATAGTATTTGTAGTTTATTATTATTATTATTATTACTATTATTTGTCTTTTATAGGAAAGCAGCAAAAGCGACATGAGTTTCTGTGTAATTACTCCCATTACTCAATCCTCTCTTTTTATATCTTTTTGCTACATTTTCCCTTAACGTCACTTGCGAGGTATCATAATATATTTTAAAATAAACTACTAGCATACATAATTTTAGAGCTTAGATTAATTAATTTCGCCTCTGTGATAGAATACCTCTAAGTGACACACTTGTTGATACTGGTCTCAAATTAAAATAGATGAATCTTATTTTCCACGTCAAATTACCCTTGTTAACAGTGTAATCAATTTTATTCACTGACGACCTCACATTTGTATATCCAAAAGCATAATTAAGAATCTAACTACTGAGTATTTTCGCCGAATTATGAATTTGTTTACTTCTCTTGTATATTGTAGAAACTTGCTATTTTACCCGGTAGTGAAATTTTTGATAACTGGAAATCACCAAGTGTCCCTGTGTATTTTTCCATATATCTGTATAATTTGACTAATCCTCAAGAAGTTCTAAGTGGTGGTCGACCAAGATTTACTGAAGTTGGCCCTTACGTTTATCGGTTAGTTTATTTGTTTGATAGTTAATGTACTCTACAAGTCAATATTCTTTATGGTTAACGAGATTTGAAACTTTTACTTAATGTCTTTTCGTGCGTAGCGTTTCCTTTATCTAATATGGCATCAATGACGATAATGATTACTTTTAAATTTTGAATACAGCGAGGATCGTCAACGTAACAATGTAGAATTTTCCGGAGAATCTCCTCCGAAAACTGTAAAATATCAACACAGAATTTTCTACTACTTTCAACCTGACCTCTCTGTCGGCCCTGATGATCAGGGAATCGTTACAAGTCTTGATCTGGTAACAGTAGTAAGTTTCATAACACTTTCTTTAAATTAATTATGTTACAACTTTATTTTTATGTGTTGCAAAGTATGCTCATTTAAAGTTTGTTTTAAAATGGTACAACTCTACCTATGGCCCTTCTAGGGTTACTGCCGGTCACAAGCCCGGGTAAAGGAGGAGGGTTGAGCATGTGGTTAGCAACCCCATCCCGTAGAAAACAACCTTGCTCAAAAATGCTAACCATTTAAACTCTGCCCTCCGAGTTGAAAGAAAAATTATGACGCCACATGATGAAAGCCGAGATTCTTCGGAAGTCACAAGGCCGATGCCCCTTCTAACAACCAGAACAACAATCGATATAGGTAAATAGAATATTCGGACAATATAAGAAATCGGAAGGACCAGTCGAATAGCTGCGGCAATGAGCAGATACAACTTGATGTTTCAATGAAATCCACTGAAACAAAGCTGGACTGAAAACGTTAGATTCAGGTGAAATGCTGTTGTACTCTGATCATGGAGAAAAAAAGCCACACACTCACAAGGAGTTGAACTGATGCTGTCCAAAGAAACATGTAAAGTACTTATAGGATAGGGAATCTCATGGATCCATAATCATCAAAGCATCGTTCAAAACAAAGGAGGGAATCTTAACGAGTGTTATCCAATGTTATGCACCCACCAGTGATAGCAACGACGATGCTAAAGACCAGTTTTATGAGACGCTGCAGTCTATCATAGTGAATTGCTCAGGAAAAAACCTGACCATCCTGATGGGAGACCTTAACGCCAAAGTCGGAATGGATAACACCGGGTATCAATATATCATGGGACGAAATAGACATGCACTTTCAACAAAATGGTTAAAGGCGGCACAATATTCTGATACAAAGCTACCTGGGTGACACCGGATCACACTACAAAGAATCAGATCAATCATATTTGAATCAGTAAAATATTCAGAAGGTCAATAAAAGTCGTGAAAATCAGGATATGAGCTGACATAGCATCAGGTCACCCGGTTGTGGCCAAGATGAAACTGAAGTTAAGGAGATACTGGACAACTGGAGAAACAGCATTATAAAGGTTTAATACAACTTTACTTTGACATACTAACAAAATGAACTGATTGTTGATTAATAAACTGTATCTTTCTAGATGGTTGTACATCCTTACGCTTGTCGTTTGTCATATCGACTAGTTCATTTACTTAAAGTCATAACGAATCCAATGAATAAAAACTATTATGTAAGTTTATGCACTAATGGAAATATTTTAACTCAAGACTGGTTATTATCTATCTTGATACATATAGTTTGTGGAAAAGCTGACTGATTGTTATCCGGTGACTCATTATTTACTGGTGCAGTTAACTCGCTTTAAGCAGCTAGTATTAACCTTTGGAAGAATTCTGTTGTACCTATAATTTGTTACTTCTGTTTTTCTAGTTGTTATCACCTGTTTTCTCCGAAATTTAATTATTGTGCATTCATCTTTGAAAGTTTCAGAAATAGGTGATCGAACCAGCGAAACGCTTGTAAAATTTTCGTTTGTCACATTCCTTTTATCATATCAACCTTACTTTTTTTGTGTTACTGTAGGCCATAAATAATCTTCCGGGATACTACAAAATGATATTTTTTTTATACACGTTCAACGCATTCATTTCAAAGACACCTCGTGAAATCATCTGGGGTTACCAAGATCCACTGATGTCTGTTTGTCTAACTTCTAAAGTTTGTGACACAGATCGTGCTGGCTTAATGGCTATGGTAATTTGCTTTTACCCACAAATTTTGATTTTGTTTATTATACACTGCTAGATGTTCTGTATTTTTAACCTACTCTTTGATTATTACTATACTTAATATATATGTAGAAAACTGGTGAAGGTCACATTCACTTTAGTTTTCATATCCTGAAATTCCTAATTCGTTCCACTGTGGTCTACTTATGTCTTTGAAAACAAATGATATACTAAACGCAGCGAATTACTTGTTATGTGCTTCCTTGAATTTAGCAGTCTTATGATTGTGCTGCTTATCGTAACCTTTATGTAGATTCATATGTGCGGTTGACATTAAAACGACTGTATTTTTTGCTTTACGCCTAACAATCAATTTTGAGAGTATAACTGTAAATATTAAAAAAGTAGTTATTGGTTTAGGTCTTATCGAAATATGTGCTCAGTATATCTGGATGCACAATTTATTTTAGCCCAGATATATGAAGACAGCAATGCTGAGAAACATATTATATATGTCTGTAACCACGCTACTAAAATGCCAATCGCTGCACAAATAATTGACTTTTATATTCATCTATAAACAACAATAATAACTGATTATGACATTTTGAAAATCACTAATATTATTAGGCAACAGACAGGTTTGAGGAGTGTGAAGACGGAAGGTGTGAAAAATTATTCATCAATACGTTGTTGGGTGTGAATAATAAAGTTAAACCACAGCTGTTTTGTTGTCATCCCAAGGATGCTGAGGCAAATAATTATACATAAGTAAACATTTATAAAATACAGACTAACGATACTTATCGAGTAACTGGAGTGTCTTAGTTAATGTTTGCGAAGCGTTGCTCAGTTTTAAGATGTTTTCTAAATAAAATCCAAGCTTTCGATGGACATCCAAAACCAGGAGAACAAAACAGCTGTTTTGAGAACTTATAGAAATGCACATTATCGAACCACAGACTTGCAATACCCGAAGATTTTACACTGCTGTTAAACATTATAGTCAATATTTTCCAAGGTATTTAATATGTACGTATATCTATTACAGTTATATTCTATTCCTGAAACTGTAGATAAGCATTGAGTGACAGCAGTATTTATTTACTGTTGAAGAATTACTTTCATAAAAAGAGGAACCTATGTAGGATGTTAACAATATCAACTCATTGTATGAGAAAGGACACATTACTTTGTTGATTCACCTATTCAAAATTGCTTATATATTTTGTAAGTAAATGATTAGTTATCTTTTGTTGCATTATTAAAAAAAATTGAACCACCGAGGTCTTGAATCAGTTGAAATCTCTTTTTCAAAATCTCTCGTATAAATAGTTCTGGACTATAATAGTCAATAAAATTATTTTTTTGTAGCAGTTACCACAGTTAATTTAGTACGTGGTTACTACATTATAGAGAAGGTTTTGGAATAATAACCTTTCACCTGATAGAAAAATAAATACTCTAACTTCTTAAACTTTTTAAAAAGAATAAACTGAATATTACGCAACTATCGATATCGGTATCTAGAAAAAAAGGTGATAATCAGTGTTTTTCCTAACTAACTATTACAAGATGTCTAACGCTAAGCATGGAAATTCACATCATCGTCAATATTTCACTTTGATTTATCAGATTGAATACATGATTTTATAACTATTTTAAA
Source organism: Schistosoma haematobium (assembly GCF_000699445.3). NCBI lineage: Eukaryota > Metazoa > Platyhelminthes > Trematoda > Strigeidida > Schistosomatidae > Schistosoma > Schistosoma haematobium. Next base: position 34,775,434 of record NC_067195.1, on the reverse strand, counting down.
TCGAACACCAATGAACATCTCAGTTCAGTCTCAAGATATGCAGTAAACTCTAAGAACAGAATCCTAAGAGTACTCTCAATTGCTTCAGCATGTACAAATTAAACAGTTATGTTACTGGGATCTCATGCGTATATTTTTACTTTTCAAATATGAAGTCTTTAAAAATGTTTTATTTTATTTACATATCTGTAAAATTAATGATGAACCAATTAGTTAGTATGTTTTAATGAGTTATATTTGCTCTAATTATCATAAAGCTGTGACTTGGAATTTTAAGAATAACACTCTATTTTGTATATATTTTTAAGGTCACTTATTTCCTTCTTTCACCTCTAGAACAATGGTACAAAAGTTGCTGATTTCGTGATTGATACCGGTGCTTACAATATTTCAAACGTCGGGAAAGTGCTACAATACAATGGAGTAACGTAAGTATATGTATAGAAATGTATCAGTAACTTTATTAGCTATATCTATAGCTTTGTAATTAAGAGAATCAACTTTCTTTAATTCAATTGGGTATTCCATACAGTCTATTTATATCAGCTGGGACAGCCTGAGAATATTGCTTGATTGAAAGGTGAAAAAAGTAGAACAATACAGTTCTATAAATAAATAAATACATATGTTCAATATTTGTTCTGCCTAATTTGTAACTCTCTACTGTTAAGATCTATAAGATTTCTTCAAGATTAGGCAGTTAGAAGTTATTAGTTTACATCTCAAATAATATGCTTCATGTTCACGTTGTACAGCAATCTAAAGGATGTTACAGCTTTGTATTTAGTTTGCTCTGTTTTCATCTAGAATGATTATGAAATTTTTTTAACAATTTGCCATTAATTAACACATCTCAAAAGATTTTTGGACAATTAATGTTTTAGTCCAAAAATTTCAATTCCCTATGGGTGTATATACATCTTTTCAGTGCTTAACTTTGAAGACATTTTATGTAAAAAAAAATAGTATGCACTTAATGATCATAGCCTAACCTTCTGTTATTACTATTGAAGTGATATATAATATGTGCGTTCTAAGTGATTAGATATTTGTGACAGGTCTTTCTTGAGAATATTGCTACTAATATGATACCTATTTTCGTAAGGTGATTTTACTCTGAAAAAGCTACAAACTGTATACACATCAGCAACAATATAGAAATCTAATTAACGCATGATTATTTCTTCCGTGTCAATAGTTCAGTGAGTTTTTTCCACTTACACTGTGATTATTCAAAAGATGATCATATAATCAGTAATCTCATTGAAAATCACTCAGTAAATAGCTGTACATCATTTCTGACAGTCGTTAAATTTATTATATGTGATAATAATTTCATGTAATATAATATATATTATGCTTTTATCTTGTTCTTATTCAGATCTTTGAACTATTGGCGTACGGATTACGCTAATATGATAAATGGCACAGGTACGATAGTTTCTAGCTGAATGTTAAATTGATTTTACACTTTCATCATTATGAATATTCGAATAGCGTTTTCATATCTCATGTACAGCTTATAAACTTGATTATCTCCTAATCAACTCTTAAAATATGCACACTAACAGCTGTTAAAAAAACTTAAATTTTCAAGTTGATATTTAAATTTCCCGAACTTAGCATGTAAATTTCCTAATGTCAGTCAGTCAGCTACAACGTAGGACCAAACGCATCTATACATCGGTCCAAGTTGCTACACCTCATTACCACAACACGATGAACAAAAAATCCGTAGAAATAGTTAATTCAATGGTAGTAACATATGAAAGAAAGATTGCATATAATGATATAATATAGGAAGAAAGAATCAGTTCGTAGAAAAAAGAATATAAAGCAATTTTAATCTCATGGTCTAAAGGAAGATAGAAAGTGTATACACCTATGTCATTGTGATCGATTCTGAGCTATTTCACTCAGAGTCACCAACGATTGGTTACGATAGTCGCGCGGATCTCAACAAAGTAATGACTTCAAGGAATGATGTCACATTTTTGTTTGGCCGCCCCTAACTTTCAACCGTTTCCTACACTAATAATACCCTAATGCCTTACGCCTGTTACTCTTCGTGGAAGAACATAGGCCGCCCATCAGCATTCTCGATCGAACTCTATCCTGGGCAATCCTTTCCAGTTGTTTCCATCCTTTTGCTGTGTGCTTCCAATTCTATACACTCTCCGGCCTTCCTCCACCTGTGACTCTTCTATGGTTAGTGCCGGTCCCAAATCCGAGTAAAGGAGAGTTGGGCATGAAGTCAGTAACCCCATCCCGTACAATACAACCTTGCTAAAGAATGCTAACTAGAATAAACATATGAAACCTAATGCCTACTGAGATGCTTAATTTGAAAGCAAAGAGCAGTAAGCGGACGAGCTTGGTAAACATGGTGAATCATTTTAATCATAGATAAAGCGTCGTCAACTGAGATGAACAAAATATGTTTAAATATCTAGTGCCACTATTTTCCCTGGCGCATTATGTCAGTTACCACAAAAGTAGGTCATATAACTGATAATTCTTCTAATTGATTTACCATAACAGCTAGGATTGTGACTTAATTTTATCTGTCTGATGAATATTGAGAATTTTGAAACTGGAGAACGAAATTTCTCAATTGTTTCCTATATCAAATATTACTACTACTAATTTTTTTTACTTTCAGATGGGAGTGTTGTACGGCCAGGATTACAAATGTCTTCTCGAATATCCTTTTTTGTGCCAGATTTCTGCAGATCCTTTCATTCAGATGCTGTGGGTTGGGCGACTGCAACTCATGACAGTAGTGTACATGTAAGTATCGGTATCTAATAATTACACGAGTAGAATATCAGATATACTGAAAAGTATCCAATAATTCTCGTATTTGTTTCTACTTGTGTGTATTCTATTATTTTCTCTAATATCCTAACTAAAATAAAAATCGTTTTTCCCACAGCCCTTTCGCACTTTGTTACGGAGACAATTATATATTTCATTGTCTTAACACCGTTGTAGGAATGTGTCTTCGGCGTCTATTTGTGAGTTAACAGAGAAAATACATTTCAAAATTTAGAAATTTAGTATACAGGTAATCACTTATGATCTAAATTAAATGAATGGATACCACAACAAAACTGATAAATTTTAAATTCTGTCCTGTGTACCTACGACGACTGATTATCTGCTTCTAATAGGGTGTTAGAAAGTAATCTTTAGTTCTCAATGAAGACCTTAATTTGTGTTCCTATTATGTTTCAATCTCAGATAGCTAAAATTAGCCACATTAATGAATACTTTACATTTTCCTGTTAACATTGACCGAGTGTGTGCTACGCATGTGCTAATAACACTGCTAAGTGTTCTATGTTATATTACTCAGCATAAAAGACATTTCAACTCAGTCAAAATAGAATAACTGTTTTGTTGTTTCCTTGCCTCATCCTAGACTCTTTGTCAACGAGGCGACAAATGATTGTGTAAAAAGAAAAGGAATGTGTATCGCAAGAACATTTAACATTTAAACACTCTTTTAACTTTTCAGAGAAATGATAAAACAGAATCATGTAAAACCTTTTGCGTGAACTTAAGTTGTTCCACACAAAGTGTCAATGAAGATTGGTAGACATTTTGAATTTGACTTGACGATAAATCTGACAAATTACAAACATACTTAATATAGTAGGGTGGTTAAGGATGTTTTTCGAATGTTTAACTCAAACTACCAAATCTTATAGAAACTTGAACTAAATGGTTTTAGAAATTCAATATTCAAAAGTGTTTATTTTGTGCATATTGCTGATCAAATAGAAAGAGAATGTAAATGCTGTTTCCTTAACAGTCTGTTATCATTAAATTCAAAAAGACAAATAACTAGAACCTCTTACAAATTTTGTTGGTTAACTGTTTACACTGAATTCGCTTGACTGTCAGACTATAATATAGTACAACTTGAATTTTTTAGATTTATTCATTCAAAACTTCGTTTTGCTTATACTATAGGATAGATATCGTTTTTAATGAGATCCTTAAGATTTTCCATGAGCCGTTATCTCTAGTTATTGGGTCACTAATCAACTAGACTATTTTATGCGCTTACACATACACACACGTAATATCTATGGCTTAGTGTAGCGAATCGGTCAATCGTGGTTACTGAATTTCATTGATTTATTTTTTATATTTATCTCAGTCATTGGATTTATTTGCTGCTATATTGATGTTTTACTTAAATGGTTCACACTCCCACACTGGGATCATTTATACAGTGACGTGAGAATGCAGGGTAAAAGGGAATTTTCGGAGACCAAAGCAAATGCGAATTGGTAAATATTTCTGTGATGATGATAACATTTTGTCTATTTCATCAGACTATTTAGAGTTGCGTAATCGAATTTAGGGTTTATCATTTTAATCATTCATATTCCGTATTTATGTTGGAGAAAATAAATCGTTTACACACTACAGTATATCATCAAATGATTGTAACAGAATTAGTGTTTAAATGGGAATCATATGTCCATAAATAATTGCTACTTTTGTTCATTAAGATACCTGATTTTTTTCTAAAGCGTGTGTATTTTTTTTAATGACTTGTATCGACAGTTCATATTTTAATTCATTTTCATTTTATAAAGGTTCTCACTGATGGTGTTACAAGTTATATATATATATATATATATATATATATATATATATATATATATATATACTGCTAGTTAGTGGATGAAATCCATAGCCTTAAAATGAAAATGATATTCAGTGAGATATTTGAATTAGTTCCTAGTGTGGATTATATGTGTTTGGCGAATATTATAACCTTGTAGAGTGACTCCTCAGCGTTTCATGATAAGCATGTGAAGTTACATGAAACCATGACTAGTCATCAGAATTTCGTGACAAAGCTTCGATAGGCTGAATAAATCAATTCGCTTGTGCTGAACCGGCTTGTTAGAATAAAGAAGTGAGAATAAAGTACTTTTCCTAATCTGAATTATCATCTTTATGTTTGGAAATTTTCTCAGTATTGGAAGTTTTAAATTGCATGTAAATTAGCAGGCATTTATTTTACTGCAGTCGACTTAGAAATCTATCATCATGCAACATATATAGGGATTTGTTTTTATTTCTTTACCTCCACGTAAACGTCATCTGCGATATACATTTTATTGGATCTTGATTTTACTTTTATCACTCCTGGGCTCTACATTTCACATTGTTGTTGGGATCCGTATACTAGATATAGTAAATATCTATTATTACTATTGTCACTTAAAATATTACTAAAAGTACTTACAAAACAAGAAATGCATTATTGTTAGTTCACATATGTCTTTTTTTCGTTTCCAGCTACTTAGATTTGCGTCCCATCCCGAACAATCACAGAACGCCACTGTTAATCCGCTGAATGCTGCATTCTGTCCGAAGAAGAAGGCCGGCCCAGACTGTCCTCCAACAGGAATGATACCTTTGTCACCTTGCTCGAACCCTAAGATTTCGGTCCCTATATTTGCTTGCCAGCCACATTTCTTGGGAGCTGATCCAAGTATTCGGGCAGCTATGGATGGGATAAGAAAACCTGATGAAAAGCTTGATTCTACTGTATTACTTATTGAGCCTGTGAGTGACATATGTTGATATTTCGTTTTACTAGTTAACTACTTGAACTGATCTTCAAACTGTATAACTCACTGATTGACTTATTCTTCCTGGTTTGCCTTAAATTCATTTTCTTAAATTACCATTCTCCTATACTGTACTAGTGCTAGGTTGAGAATGACGAAATTCATTTTATGTTTTAATATCTATAAACAACTAAAATGTTAATAAACATGTTCTGTCTAGAAGCAGTTCACATTTGTCACAATTTACGATAGTTCATACAGAGTATTTCACCTGTTACTCGTCTGCTTTCCTAATTTTCTCGCTCATATTAACTGATACCTTGTGATAAAAACAGACTTTGCCTGATCGTGTTCTTCGTTTTGGCGTTGGCTGTTTACAGTTCGCAGCTCTTATTTCCAATTTTGATACTATCTCAGTTAAGGAAGGTGCTTTCATTATAGTTTGGTTGATATATTACTGTGTTCGTATAGTTTTAGAATCTTTAGTTACGTGGCAGTTAGTTGCGTTCTAGGTTTTTGAAGACGATCATTATTGGTATAATTAGAACCAAATAAAGCTTAAATACTCTTCCCAATAAGTCATTTGTGTGCTCACTGATGCTTAGCTTGCGAGACTAATTCTTCCTTATATTAGATGGTGGTTGGAGGTAGTCGACAGTGGTCTTTAGTGCTGTTAGAGGTATGAGGGCGGTTATCACTTCCCGGTTGCCCACACCGTGGAAGGGTTGTTCTGGAGGTACCTGAAAAGGAAATTGGATTAAAGGTGGTCTTAGTGACCTGAGAGCGTGACCGCAGTGCCCAAGAGACAACTGCTTGAGGTCGGTCACACACGACCTTGTTATGGGTAATTTTTGTGTTAGCTCCGTACTTATTGAGACCTTACCTCCGGAGACGGATATCCGTGGGATAAGGCGAGGTGTGCATTTGTAGGGTCGACCTTTTCTAACCCCACCCCTCCTTGTGGGAAGGCAGCATCGCTGTCATGTTGGTTGTCTGAAGGAAACACCTTACTGCTGTCACACCTCTGTACAGTCAGCAGTACGACTTCGCCTTCGGACCTTGGGTTTGTTGCTTTTAGTCTTACCGCTCTTCAACCGACCTGTCTGACATGGTAGGACCTTGAGGAACGGTTGTTCCAGCCAGTATAGCTCGGTTGCTTCATTACGATAGGCAAGCCCGACCACCACGTCAAGGTAGCAACAACGGTCGGGAGGTAGTCGACAGGAAACCCTGGACCCGGGTTTCGTGCTACTTGGCATTTGTCAGCAAGGTGTACCTGTAATCTTGAGGGAACTGGTGCTCCCTGGCGGATTCGATCTCGTGTCACCCAGTTTCACAGTCAGAGACGTTACCACTGAGTTATCCGAGCCGCGACCGACCTCCTGTAGGAATGAGATGTAATCACAATTGATTGATCACTGGGTGGCGATCAATATCATGCGTGTCTAGTCCTCAGTGTCGAGTCACCTAGACTGGTGGCCACATTGCAACATGATCGATAGCATTCGATCTGCACTAATAAGGACTAGACACGCATGACATTGATCGCCACCCAGTGACCAATCAATTGTGATCTTCCTCATATATTTACAGATGTCTGAAATTTATCGCTATCCATTACAGTCGACTTATTGAGTATAATAGTCATGTCTCAACCAATCATTATCAAAACCTATTAAGTATATGTTATTTTTTCTACCTGGTTATGATGTTTTATTATAAGTATTACATAATTAGGGTTGACATTGTAAGTTCTTTGATTCGAAGTTTACATATCCAGTTATTTTGTAAATCAGAAATTTACCATAAATTGGTAACATGTGATAGTTTTCCTATTTTTTGAGATATTCACACTTCATGATAAATAGACATACATATTGTTCCTGCTACAATATAAGACCTAAATTGAAATTATTTTAATAAGTATGTAAACATTATGTTTATTCTTTTTGCTTTTTCTTAATACACCATAGAATACTGGATTTGTATTGGAAGCTTTTAAAAAGGTTCAGATTAATGCATACATTGAAAACGATGGCGGTTTGTAAGTTATTTTTAGTCATATTAAGAAAACTATAATGCTTTTTCTTTCATACACTACTTATTTTCAATAAAATTTGTTTGAATATAATTAATTAAAAGTCTCATTTTCAAACTTCATGCTTAAATATCATTTACTTCTAGACTGAAGTCCATTACGCTAAGTAATTAATATGACTGGGTTATGCACCGAAATACATAAAATCCTGGAGAAATGTAAATTTACATATGGTTTGGGCGTAATCTTGGTCTATTTTGTGGTGCACTTTCAACTTTAAAAGTGCAATATAATGATAAAAATTTACTTTTAATGCACCCTTTCTAAATATTTGGTCTACTGTTTCATCATGGCCAACTGTCTGTAGATATTGTTTGTTAAAGTGCTAAATGAATTCTTGATTAGTATTTAAGTACTTAGTTGATAGGTATTTAACCATATTAATATCCATCAGTCTAGTTTTCGCCAATTACAGGTCTCTGTATTTTCTTCCATCAACCTATGACTTGCTGTGAAGAGTGTCATTATTGATGTCTCATGACGTTCATCAACCAAGCACTGTTTTTGCTTATTTGATTCGGATTTCCGTTTGGACTTTATATAAAATACGATGTTTTCCAATATAAGCGTGAAAAAAGTTGTATACTTTTTGTGTGGCATGTAGAAAATCCGTTATCGAATTAAAACCTATTTAACAAGATATAAACATTTATCAAAAATTTGAAACAGTTCGAAAAGCCAGGTAACTAAATTCTGTTAAATATAACACAACAAGACTACATGACGGTTACAACCCAGTAGTTAACATAACCAGATATACGATTCTACAGAACAACTAATAAAATCAACATGATTTGTCTGTCCAGAGATTAGAATAAGCTCATATGGCGTTATGATGCAAATGTCACCACAAAACTGCGTTGATTTTCAGAACAGTTGCAATACTAAAATCATGGCTTCGGTTAACAGATTACTCATTCTCTCCATATTTCGCTTCTGTCCAGGTGTTTACATATTTCCTCAAATTTAGATTTCTTTTAATTCTAAAGGATAAGACTGATGGATGTTGTGCTTTTTACTTTTGATTTTTGTGTAGGAATGAAGTATACCAAGATATGGCAGGACCATATTTCTTCCCCTTAGCTTGGTTCACTGAGGTACGTGATGATAGGAATGAAGATTTTCAATAGTTATTTTGGTGATGCAATATTCGTTATCACTTGTAATTTCTTAAAATTATTTTTATCATCCTGCTTTCAATAAATCAAGTAGTTCGATCACCTAGATATATTCGCTTGTTGGTTACCACAATTTCATAAGAAACGCATTAAGACAGTTTTCTCTTGATCAGTTTTCTACTCAAAACACAAAATTTACTAGTAACTGGTTTCTATATCCTACTAGAAAACGTTCGTTTTTTTATATAAGCGGCCTTCTTACATGTAATCCAGGATCGCGCTCCATTTAAGGTTTTAAAGTAAAGTTTTACTAAACCTAATTAGTCCAATCGTTGTGTTTTCAACTGAGTAAAACGTTTTCACATAGTCGTTACTGGTGGTTTATTTTTTTCCTTGACGTTTTTATAGTCATTATAAAGGTGATTAAAAAAATGGGATATTGAAACATAACAATAGGTTCGAACATTTATTAAACGACGAGTTTCCATTACTGTTAAATACATCGGATGTAATTAGGAAATACAATGTTCACTAATTTTCAGCATTAACTATCCAAACAAAAAAATTTTATTTTCATATGAATATGCCCTTCTAAATCAACCAAACAGTCAATTCAATAACACAAAACATAAATGATCAATAGCTCCCTTCACTTATTTATTTATCGAAACAAGTTTGTGGAACATTGTCATAATTTACGTACTTAGGCCTGTTACTGCCGACCTACCATCTCCACCTAGCTCTGTCCTGGGATGATCTTAGTAATTTTTCCAATGTCTCTTCATTCTTATGATGTCTGCCCCTATATTTCGGTACAATGTGTTCTTATTTAGAATGTTAGAACATGGATATGTCCTTATGAAAGCCTGTAACATCCTACGAAATCGATCTCTATCATCTTCGTCGCTGTCATTAGTGGGTACGTAGCACTGGATGACAGACATCGTAACCCCTCAATTCTCCACTTTTAAAGATACTTTGATGATCCTAAAGTCGTGATTTATTATTGTTTTTGTCTGGACTTTGTCCGATGAGTTCCACTTGTTTGAAACACAGTCAGATTGCATCTCCTCATTTGTACTGCTGTTTGAGTGAGCTTCCCTGTCACCTACAATGTGTGGAAATTTCACATGCTTGTGCTAATTGTGGTTGTGGTTGTCAGAAGTGTGGTCGGTCTGCTGACTTCTGAAGAATGTTGGTCTCCATCATGTGAGGTATGATAAGCCGTTCAGTTGTTAGAAGAGAGGTTGAATTGTTCAGATGATTATTTGTGATTAGGTTTTTTTGTCGAGTTTCCCTTTTCGGAGGATATGTTGGTAATCCTACACTCAACCTTTTCAACTACTGGGGTTTAGAAGCGGCAGTAACTCTAGAGTGACTACAGGTGGGTGTGAATTATTTTATCCATACATCTACTTGAAATTTAAATCATATTTTTTCACACATTCTTTTTTGCTTTTGGAATTATATTCAGAGTTTACGGCTATGTTGTTACTGTTTTGCTTTCAGTTTGCAGTGGCTGACAAAAAGGCGTTAAGTAAAATATCAAACTATATTCTTAAGCCTAAGAAAATAATACCTATTGTTTTATCAACTGTCGGTTCACTTGCACTTATATCAGCCGTCATTTTGATAGCAGTTCTATTAAAGCGTTATAAATTAACAAAAACTGATAGTGCTTCTATTCACGGTCAAGCTGAATCTACATTCATGCCAACAGATTCTGGGTTATGTAATAAAACAGATGAAAGCCCATTTGATCAATGGACTGTTAAACCTTCACCAGAACACGAATCTTTTCAGGTAAGTTAGCATGATATATTAAACGCTATTTAGTCAAGTAATTTGAATTAGTCAGTTGCAGATACTTCGTTACTTTTATGTCACTTCATTTTCTCATCAGTTCTACAAACCTCACCCAGTAATTATTTGTTTCTGAGTAAAGTGTATATATCAGTTCCTAATTATAGATCAATTCACTATTCATCAATTCAAGTATTTTATAGTAACATTTAGTGTACATCTGTGCAACTGATTTAGAAGAAATATGTACTATTACGTGATAATTTGTTATATCATTGTACCCATCGCAAATCCAAACCCTAGTTCTTCATTGATCTTGCCTACGTCATTTATACATTTTTTGTTTGTGGTCAACCGAATATTGGTCCATCAATTTTGTCTAAATTGCAACCAAGTCACAATTCTATATGCCTAATCATATCTATGCACATTGTACCAGGTTCTACGTTGCTTATGATTTATTGACATAAGTATTGATTATTTATGGAAAGTATATATAGTCAAGTTCATACTATAAACGGAACATCCAAGTAACTGAAAAGAAATAATAATAATAAATTCAGGATTGTAATGTATTTCAGCAGATTTTCGAAATACTCTTCTTAATCATTTTGAAGTAAGATTCCTGTCAAGCAACTATTGATGGCATTCATTATACTCTGATTGATATAATAAACCCTATGATAGTTTGTACACCAACAATATGTAAAAGTTTAAATAGTGACGTCTGAGGAAGCTTGAGTTTATTTGACTTCTATATATATTTATTATCACACGCTGCACATTTACGCGATTATAGGAAGAGGTTATCGACTGCCTGCAATCTCCTCCAGACAGAATACTTATAACTTCTCTGTAATACGTAAGCGAATTTGACACTACAATTTTTTATTAACGAATAAACCTTGCATAAAGTTGTCGAATCACACTCTTTCAATAACTGGGCGACAACATTATTTGCGTTAAACAATCACCCTTTTGGTGGAAGTAAGGTTCTTTCTGCTACTTAACTAACAATACCAATATCTGTTCGCTTGAACATGTCGTATTATTTGTCTTCTTTAAGTACGTTTCTGTTATTATAGACAATTCATTCTTATCTTTCATCAATCTATTGGTGCGTGGTAAAACGTTTCTTGGTTAATATATACCTAACCGGTGTGCTTATGTTCCAGGTTTTCCTGTCCCCAACTCAATTTGATCCGTGATTTTTCTATAAAAAAATTTTATTCGGTGTAATAAACCACTTTCTTTGTCTGTTGATTGTTCTTCTCCTAATCCAAAAGTAGATGGATAACTATATACCAAAAAACAATAAATAACTAATGATAATAGGTTTCTACCAATTTATTAAGTCCATTCCATTTTTTTCTGTAAATAAATATATACATATACATAACAATGCAATTAATCTTAATGGATGATAATTCCTGGGCCTATAATCGATGAAAAAAAATTTTTTTTTAAATTATTATTTTCATTATTGTCACAAAATTACTTTATTGTAAGGTATGAATAGTTGCTGTTCAATATCCATAAAGTTGATTTTCAGTAACATTGAATCGAGCTTAGTGATGTTACCTGTAAACTTAATGGCTAAGTACCGCGATTCATTCATTGAGTAGCGTACAACGTATGGTTTTGTTTGGTCAAATGATCGTAGCCAATTGTAAATATAATCTGTGGACAATCTCCCCCATGTGAATAGCCGATCCGGACAAAATAAACTTAAGCATACAACTATTTGATTGATCAACTTCTTCACCATGTCTACTTAAAGTTGGTAACAGTTTAATTATCAAATTTAAATATCTGTTCATCTTTCTGAAAATTCCAGTAGTATTTCTATACCTCTAAATGAGCATACGTTACAGCTTGATAAACTTTTATTTCATTGTTTTTTTGCTGTGCTCTTAAACCAAGTTTTTACCGTTGATTTTGTATATAATCACAAGTAAAAGATTCAATTATCTCGATCCAAGTTAGGATCTTTTTTTTATATGTCTGGTTTACTTTGTTAATATGGTGTTATTAAGTAAATCTTGATTGGAATGCTAACCTTTTTAATCTCATTAGTACATATCTAATGTCAAGCCTCTAATTGTATGTGACATCAAATGTATTTTAAGACATTCAGGCATCATTTCAAAAGGTTTCTGCTGTATGTTTATTCACTCCACATTGTGTTACGTTTGTCATGCATTAACGAATATCAAGTGATTTAATTCTATCGATATTTATATGAAATTTCAATGAATGCAGCAGGTATTATACACACTTATGATAAGTTCAGGACCGTCAATCTAAATCAAATCGTATATTAATACTAGGTTATTATTTTCGCTTTGTATTATCTCTTTAATCCTTCACTAACCGCTACGATCAAAGGAATTTTAGGCATCAGATAAATAAAGGTTTCTTCAACCTGCTATACATCAACATTATGTTTGATTGTTCACATTTCAAAGGGAAATTTCACTTATGTTATTGATAAATATTTGAGAAAACCACTCACTATTGCCTTTTACTTAACATGGTATTTATTTTAAATTACGAAACCTTAACAGTAAGCAATATCATATTTTATCCCAATGTAGCTCTAGGGAGGTGTTCTAAAAGTAGACCATCTGTTGGACATCTTTTGAGTTGAATTCCTTCATGTACGTAACAAAGGCATTTAATAATAACGACTGAAGATATTGTCGTACGTTTTACTGTATGTGGTTCTCAAATATGCACTTTCGCCTTGATGATATCAGTGTCGTTTTATGCATATGTTAATAAGTTTATTAAACTTATCATCCCTGCACTGTTACATATATTTAAATTCTTATTTCCATTTTAACATCTTTGTTGGGTGTGTGGATTATTTTTACTGCCTACAGGTTAGAACTTTAATAATGATGTGTTTTAAAAGGTCAGTATTATACTAGGACTATAAAGTAGTGCTCAATTTTATAAACAGAAGTAAAAGAAATGGAACTTTGTAATGAGATGCGAATACTTACACAGGTAGAATTCTACTGAGCTACACCCAAATCATATTTAAATGCTTTCATCACTTCATTTGATAATTCAGACATTTAATGGGGTTTAATCTTTTGTGTTAATTACATTCTAGATACCTACACAAAATAAATAAATGTCGTTTTGTTTTAATCTACAGTCAATTATTACTTTTCACATAAATATTCCATGAAGGACACAATAATCAACCTAACATTCTTGTAATCGCCCCAATTCTTATAGTTTAGCATTTCTCATTTCGTTAATTTTTTATCCTACTCAGATTTGTTAACAAACTAACTGAATCTTTTGTTTGAAGCTAAGTTCTCTTTGTATCTGCCCACTTAAAAAAGTGCTTGACCACTTCATCAAGAATGTTTCAATAGTTTCCCAAACTATCATTTTCTTTTATGTCAAAAAGTTCGACAGTTTCATTTTTGTATAATACACAATTTTACTCGCCCTCTATCCTTCTTTCACCAGAAATATACTACAATAACTACCCTCTTAGTTAAGATTGATTTACGAGTTTGTTAATCCAATCTTAATTTAATTGATATAAATATAAATTATTACTGCTCGAAATCCATTCTTAGTATCATTTCTATTTAAAAATGGAAATTTGGAAATTTTTTCAATCTTGAAAGCATTAAGGAAGTAACACTGGTCAACATTATGCTCAATTGAATCTTCTATTATTCTTTATATTCATCTCTGTTTTTACTGCTTTCAACTAGTTTGATATAACTTGCTTATTCTTTCTTGTAGAATATGAAAAAGAGTGAACCTCAACATTTCTTTATTCAAATCGGCTTGCTCGCTCCATGTATATATTTAATAATTCTTTTGTAACGTTATCATCATATTTCCATCTCTTTTATGTTTTACTAGGTTATCGAATCAAAACCTTTGCTCAAACCTAGTGATACAGGTGGAAAAATAGTTGTCTGATTTATTTATCCTCGTTGCTGTCAATTCGTCTGTTAGTCCCCCAGCTACATATAAATGGTGCTCACTGTTTTCGCGAAACCAATCGAAGTATTTTTTTATCAAAACAAAGGAATATGAAATGATCCGATTTCATTCTTCTTCTTCTTCTATTGTAGTGCTTCCCGTAACCTTATCCCAGTGCTCATTGAAATTTATTTCTACATTACACTGTTTATTTCAAATGTATAATACAATAACCATATCCTAAACTTTTAAAATTTAGAAACCAGTCCGCTGACTATTCGTACCTTCTTCTCTCCAAGAAATGTAACCAATCTGTTTGTTGATTTTCTTCTCGCCTTTGAGCTTTTTAAGGCTCAATGCTTAAAGCTTATTTAGGTGCTTCCTTTTTTAGCCTATATTAGATTTGCTGTATGCATACGATTATATATGTACTTTATGTCATAATGGATCTTTAACTGCAACCGGATGTTTTTGATATTTTCTCCCTATCAAAACTCTATTCTATCTAAGCATAATTTTCGCTCGGATCATGCTTTTCAACTTCCTTCTACATTGTATTCAAAAAGTTACTCCGTTTATTCTTTCTAAGAATATGGTAACTCTAATTTTGGTTTGCGAATCAAGTAATTAGATTATATATTTTTGTTATTTCTGTTCACAATTTGTTGTATTCTCCTTATTCATATTAGTACTTTACTCCTCATGCCGATTCACCCACTGTGTCCTATCTATCGTTTTTACAAATACTGCCTTTTGTTTGTATTCGCCGCTTTAATTAGCATTTGTTATATTATAAAAAATCTTGTTTTTTTATTTTCAACAACTCAATACAAAATAGAGGTATTGGATTTCAATGATATTTTCAAACGTTTGATGTAGTTGATATCAATTTTCTCTATGGTATTTGTGTAGGCAGTATAGTGTTCAAGCACTACAGCGATGTGATAGGTGTTTTGATAGCTGTTTAAGTGAACTTAGTTACATTTTAGTAACTGTGTAAGGCGATAAATGCACAAAATTTCTGCCCACATGCATATAATATTCAAATGTGTAGGTTGGAATATGATTCGTGTATGCTCTGTGTTTGTCAAAAGGAAAGTTTCTATTTTGCTTAATTTTCTGTATTTAAAAAATTGTCTCGTTTATTTAAAAAGCAGACGTCGGTGAAATTACTGAAAGTGTATAAGATGTGCTTAATGAATCATAAATCATAACACCGATTTGTTGGAAACGGAAAGATACTTCATGATCTTTTACTCCATAGATTGCGAGGATGGTTTTAATACTGATTATTTAATCCCACCTTTTTTATTCAAATAATGACACTTCGTTATCCAAGCATAGTATCTACAATACAGTGCGTCAGATTGGGAGTTTTCTACAGGAACTTATTTACATTATGTTATATAGTGTTTGGTGATATAAACGTCAGATTGTGTTATCAACACACCATAAGTCGTAAACAATTCATGACTTAAACAGGGTTGTATTTACGCTACTCATAATGTAATCGTTGCTTGAAAACTCTATGAATGTTTCCTCTCTACTTATTTTATTATATCTTCTCCTTCGATTAAAAATGTTTGAGTTGTATTCTAAGTGCTATCGTTGTTTTGATCAACTTGACATTTTATTACGATGATGGTATTTGTCGCAAGTTACTGACCCAAATAAATGTTCAAAATAAAGCGGTTCAAAAAGTTTAAACCTTGACTAAGTAATTCATCACGGAGAGCTTGTCAGCACCATAGCTGAAAAGCTAGAAAACAGTTCATTTTATAACTCTTCCTGTTAAAAAATTCCTTTTTTTAATGAAAATTATTGCTTCTTCATGTGTTCTCAATAGAGTAGTAACTAAATCATTTCATGATCATGTAATGTATACAAGTTTAAAACGCTTCAAAACTGAATTATATTTTGATTAGATTTGGTTATTTACTTATTCTCTGAATAAGCGACTTGCATTCAGCCACGAATTTACAGAAATTCATTTTTCTACTCGTTAGGATATTTACTAATTTGTCTTTATTTTTACTAATAGCAGTGAATAGTTTGTTCCTGTTAGTTGACTTCAGTTTATGGCAAAGCTATCATGACAAATTATCTAAAGTAGTGTACTCTATCACATGTTTGTTCATCGGTTATAAATAGTGTTTACTTATTACCATTTAGAGTAAAGTAGAAATGAAATCTTTATATTCATTCAATTCCACCTCTAAATACTTAGTTTATTGTATTTTCGAAAACTATAAACACTAAATATCAAGGTATGAATAAGGTAATATAGTCTAATCATTAAATATAGCAAGATTTTAAAATAAATTAATGAAAACAGTATATTATAACTTTCAGTGAGCACAATTGGTTGCTTTGACGGTACACTAATAATTTAACTGAATTTATCAGTTCATGCGAAAACCATTGAACAAGGCTGAGAAAAGATTCTCTATGAGATTTTGTAAAAGTGATTGGATTCTTGGTTAATATTTCAGGATGAGAAACATACTAGAGTCACCAAATTTAAGTTACGTTTCGGGGATATTTGTTATCAAGTACTTTGATAACTATTTATATATCATACAGAAGGAGAGTATAATCAAGTTTTCTTAGTCACTAAGAAATTGTACTTGTTTCCCAGTCCAAATTTTTTTATTGATCTATTAATTTTAGCCTAATCATTAATAACTTCATATTGATTGCTCTTTTCAATGTATGCTCTTATCAGAATTATTTGATATAACTATGTATTATACTGAATAGTCATTTTGATAAACATTATCTCAAATAAATAACATGAATTGAAAGAGAACTAAAAATTAATTATTGGGTACACCGTCTCAAAAACCGCTACAACAGTTCATATACAGCAAACTAACATTCATAAACCCTTATGACAGGCAATTTATTTAATGTGTTATGGAAAACAATGGATGTTTGGCATTGATCGTCGTTCATAATTCGATGTTATCGGTGAGAAAACACAGCAGTTTTCAAGTGAATTGAGTACCTGGATTCTTTTGGGCACCACTGACGTTTATGAACTAAACTAGTTCAATCACAAGATGTTTTGAGCATTTGCATCACTCATTAGTAGATTATTTAAGCTGGATACCAGGGGTATACACAGGTGCACATAATATTGGTTTGTGTTGAACAGTAGGTCGAATTTCGGGTTTATGATACGTGGGTGGGTATTACACTGACAAAAATCATATTCATACCCATAGTAGTTTAGTTAACGATCAAGGGCACTTACATTTAACTCATTTGAGAGGACAGACCATATCGAAAAGTTTTAATGTCAACATATAATTAGATTTTTCTTTTCAACTATTAACCTGATATTAATAGACTTCTATCCTTGCATCTTGGTATGTGTGATATATAGTTCCACTGAACAATCAAAACGGAAAAGTCTTTGGTTTATCAAGATAGACATATTAATTAAAAAAAGAGAATAAACTAAACTAATTTAAATGTCAAACTTTTCTTCATGGCTCAGGGTCATTACGTTTCTTGTTTACAAAATATGAAAATATTACCATTTAGATATCCACCTTGTACAGACAATTGCTGTGTTTGTATCAGTTTTCATCTTGGTCTGATTTTTCTATTTCATGTTTACTTAGTTTAGTCATGTGATAAATAATTTGAAGAGTTATTATGAAAATAACTTTCTTTGTCATGGTCATATAACTACTAAACTAAGTTTCTGTCTTAAGCTTCATGAAATGATAGTTCTTTCTTAATGGTGGAAAAATATCATAATTCAGAAGATAAGGTTGGTAATGTATGTTCTTCATCATCTATTCTTTGATTATTAAAAAGGCCAAAACACCTAGGTGCAAAGATTCATTGTGAGATCATATCTCATATAAAGATCTAGAAAAAACGTATATTTTTTGTTGACAAAATATGTAGATTTTAGAACTATTTGAAGGACTGTCATTAGGTAAATAAATTTTCCGTTCTATGAACGACTTAGAAAATGTAAACTATTTTTCTGTATGAACATAATACGTGTATGCTCTACAAAACAGAATGATGAATACTAACCATTTGGTTGCAATTAATGGCAATAAACTAATTACAACTTGATGACCAAATGGATAATATTCTCTGGATCAGTTGAGTTTCACTTTTAAAATTAGGAACATTGAGAAAACTTCTAATGATAGAGACTAGGACACAAAAAACATGAAGAATTTCTACGATTTCAAAAATGTTATTCCTTTTTCCAACGAGGAAATCAGTAAATAAGTATAAAATTGGGCTGATTGTATGGATTTTATTGAAAATGTTTAGCAGCGACCCCATTTATAAAATTCACACATTAATATTCGAAAATAAATACATTGTCTTTACGTCAGATCGGGTAATCCTATCTTCTAACGGGAATAATTTTTGATGCAAAATAAATGGGATATAGCTAGTAATAGGAGCCGGTGCATGTGATTCGTCGTATTTGGAGCTCGTCAGCTGAATTGAAATAATATTCTATTATCACAGCTCGTAAACGTTAAAAACGATCAGTATTATTGTAATAAGAAGGCCTGGTTTATCCTTATTCGCTTTATAGAAGTAGACAGCCAAACTGAAGAAAATTAACTCTATATAACTGTTAAGTATGTTACTTATTATCAGAAAGGGGTTTTGTGTATATGATAGTAATTGAATAGTTGGGTTCATGAGTCAATTGCAGTTAAACCACCATGGAAAACCTAGAAGAGTGGGACTCCTTTGCAGTGCGCATCCATAAACCCATAATGGTGGACGGTGGCTCAATTTCGTGGATTGGTTGAGCTTAGACATTAACGCTGTTGGGTGCCAGCTCAGTGGTCCGACACCGGTAGGCCCCGGGTTCGAATCCAGCGGGGTGGGATCGTGGATGTACACTCTTGAGGAGTCCCACACTAGGACGGAACGGCTGTCCAGTGCTTCTAGGTTTTCCATGGTGGTTTAACTTCAATTGACCCATGAACTCAACTATTAAATATGTTAGTGGTTATTATCATATAAATTAGATGTTGAGAAATGAGAAGGAATCCTCTAGCCTTGAACCAGTCAGATAGAAATAACATAAGTGAAAAGAAACCTATACATCAATATCAACCTTGTATCCAACGCTACACGAAAATCCCTAAGAGTTCGTCAACCAAAGCCAGAGTATTGATTCACGCATTCTATAACTAGCTAGATATCTGCTTCAGCAAGAAACTAAAATCAGAGAATTAAGCGATGATCACGTTATGCAATTCAAGAAGTCATTAATCTGTCAAAACATCACAGAGTGAAGTAGGCTACATAACGTGAACAAACTCCTTCATACATATATGTATAACAATATACAAAACAACTACTTTCCCGAAATTATGAATAATAAAATGTTGTCGGGAAAATAATACGTTAATCAGAGGACTACTAATTTATTATTATTTGAATACCACTAATAGTATAGTTGAAATTCGTCACACCATATAACCGATTTTAAATCATATGAATCTTGACGATAACGTTGGAAGTGATCATTGAAAGATTGAGTGCCTAATCAGTTGAATCAAGTTAAATATTTCTTTGGTCCTTGTTCCTCTTCAATACAGTGTATTTTGAATGCTTAATTTACACAACTACAATACTAGAAACTTCGTGATATAAATCAAAGTCAACTAGATATACTTGCCTAAACAATTATGCTGATATTTGGTTTAATTATGTTCCAGAAATGAATATTTAGTCAATCTAGCTAAAGACCCTTCATTCTTTTGTTTATTTTTAATCATATTTTAGTTTAACTAATAAAAATAGTGAATCTACTAACCCGTATCTTAAATAGATTTTAGTGATGCCAAAAGTTATTAGGGTATTCATTCTAATCTGATTATGGTTTTTTTGTTCGTAAATGTATAAATCATTATAATATTAATGTCATCAGACATAATAACTATTAATCTCGGTTTAAAAGAATTGCAAAAACTTTGTGTTTTTTTGGTGTGACTTTTTAAAGTGCATCCACCGATAAACAGACAAACAATAAGGTCATGCCTATTTGTTATTTGTGTATTATTTATATGAGTTTATAACTTACATTACTAAATATTCTTATGAAATAATCCATTCCTAAACGTCTAAATGGTTATTAAATTGAATTTCACTATGATACTATTACAATCTTTACTTGCATTCATACAACGGGAATTTCCGCGTTATCTATGGTAGTTCGTGATCTTCAGTTGTTTTTTACGGATTTGATTACTCATGATCAATAGTTTACTCATTCTAGAATTATTGATTTATAAATAGTATGCGTCAAAAATCACCACAATTTAGGATATAATTAAAAACAAAAAATTACTGGATATTTGTCTCAGTAGTGCACATTTGTCACCTCTCTAGAGATCGAACACAAGACGCATGAATCACTCAATACATTTTTTGAGTATGATCTACAAAATTAAACCAATCTCCACGAATCCTCAAAATATAGAAATGAATATTTTAACAAATCAAGATTAAGTTGTGGATTAATTTACAAAAACTCAAGTCTAGTCTAAACAACAAAAAGTATAATATTACACGTATGAAATCATAGTTGTTTCTAAAATATGGCATCTTTTCTCAATTAATCAATGAAAGATCAAACTGAGAATCTCTTTTGATTCTATATTTCTTTTATTCATAAAATAGTAAGAGAATCTTTCTGGAATGATTAGATATATAATAAGAGTAATAATGAACATACTGAGAAAAATAAGAAGTATAAATGGAATAAGTTATATTGATACTATAGCATGTAATCAAAATTTTTTACAGGAACATAATTTTTGGTTTAAGTTAAAAAATGAAATGTGCTTAAGCACATAAGAATAAATGAATTTTCATACTACAAAAAAGTCCATGTAGTTGGGAATATAGCTCTGAAAACGTCTATAAAACGATTTTAAAGCTGTTTTCAGACAAACCTAATATAGCTAATTCGATCCCATTTTTTACTGTAGATGAGAATGTTTGCCTAATTGTTAGTTCTGTTCCAAACTGAGAGTTAAATCGAACTTAAAGACACGGGTGTAGACCTTCTCCCAACGCTACAAACATTCTCGAAAGCTGAAGGGCATGATGGCAATTATCTCGTCACACTCTGAAGTACCGCAGCAATTCGTCACCTTGAAAGAACGCTGATTATGGTTTCGATCTTTAACCTCTGTATTACCCGATTTTAAAATATGAAGGAGCTCATACTATGATATAAAGTTACGCGTCAACAAGCGGCAATGCGAGTTTCGTGTTCATGTGACTAAAGTCCTATTTACATATTTGACCAGGATTCTACTAGCAACTCTGTCCTAGTTTCTGTCTTCGAGCTTTGCTATCGATGAACTTAACATCTGTCCCCACATTCCAGTACCATGTGTTTTCCTCTTCTACGTTTACCCTGATTATTTCAAATCAGTGCTTGCTAATGATGCAGTTTAATGATTTTTGTGAAGTGTGTTATTTTCATATTCAGTGTCTTCTGGTAATTTTCGCTTCAGCTGTAAGGTCGTCTGTTCTCTCTCACAGTAGGTTATCGCTCATAGTGTAGTGTTGTAAATACATTTGTAGCGAAAATTGCTCCCCATTTGACGATTCTACTGAACAATCGTAGGTAGGTGTGCCAGTCTTTCATTTCGTTCCCTCAATCGACGTGGCCCTATGATCCATCCATACTCCACGTTATACGTCTCATTCTTTGTGTTTGTGCTCCTCATCATCAGATGGTCATCGGATAGCGTTTTCCTGGTCTGTCCTTACGAAAGCCTGTAACATCCTACGAAATCGATCTCTATCATCTTCGTCGCTGTCATTAGTGGGTACGTAGCACTGGATGACAGACATCGTAACCCCTCAATTCTCCACTTTTAAAGATACTTTGATGATCCTAAAGTCGTGATTTATTATTGTTTTTGTCTGGACTTTGTCCGATGAGTTCCACTTGTTTGAAACACAGTCAGATTGCATCTCCTCATTTGTACTGCTGTTTGAGTGAGCTTCCCTGTCACCTACAATGTGTGGAAATTTCACATGCTTGTGCTAATTGTGGTTGTGGTTGTCAGAAGTGTGGTCGGTCTGCTGACTTCTGAAGAATGTTGGTCTCCATCATGTGAGGTATGATAAGCCGTTCAGTTGTTAGAAGAGAGGTTGAATTGTTCAGATGATTATTTGTGATTAGGTTTTTTTGTCGAGTTTCCCTTTTCGGAGGATATGTTGGTAATCCTACACTCAACCTTTTCAATTACTCGCGTTTGGGACCGACGGACATATTCACAGGACTTAGTAGAATAAATTGAATATAGTTTTTAAGGAGCGTAAAGTTCCTTTTTATTCATCTTTGAAATTCATTGGGATTCATTTTACAATATTGATTCATATCTAAATGATGATAACTTAATGACCGACAAGCCAAAAATACATAAACAACCGACCGTAGCCATAATAAAATTGTACGTGTTTTGTGATGTATCTTTTTGATGAAATAAGGTTCACATTCAAAGTGGCATACAAGGAGACACTGATAAAAAATATTTCTTTTTTGTAACTTAAAAAGACGGGACTAATCAAGTCTATTTGATCACCCCTTTCAGTGATTCGCTCTTTAGCATCAAATGAAGCAACTTAGTCTAGTCGGGAAGTTTACTATCGAAACTAATCACAATCTTTATTGATTGTAAACTTAGTTATAAGCGATTAAATTGTCATTGTCAAAGTTGGAATAAATATATGTATTGAAAGGTTATTTTGTGCCAAATCTTAGAGTATTTGGATCAGTATATTATCCTGATCTATGAGTTACGTTACGTAAATAATTGGTGTAATATTTTAGCAACTATATATTATGTGAAAACAGAAACGTGATTTAATGTAGGTTATGGAAGTTCTGAAAACCACTTCCAATTACCTATGATCAAAAAGATTATTGTACGATATTGACTGATTGGTGACTGACAATTCCCCCATTGACTGATAAATCAATTAAATTGAACAAAATTCCATCATAAAAACACGGAATCTCACTCGTTTCAATAAAGTATTCTGGTAAAAACTATTTCCGATTATTTGATATGGATGAAAAAAGCAAACACTTGATTTATATTTTCCACTAGTCGTTTCTCACTAATAAGGCAAACTTATGAATCCGATAACTCGAAGTCGTATACATATTAATTCCTGAGATTTAGATGGTGGTTGGAGGTAGTCAACAGGAAACCCTGGACCCGGGTTTCGTGCTACTTGGCACTCGTCAGCAAGGTGTACCTGTAATCTTCAGGGAACTGATGCTCCCTGGCGGATTCGATCTCGTGTCATCCAGCTTCACAGTCAGAGACGTTACCACTGAGCTATCCGAGCCGTGACTAACCTCCTGTAGGACTGAGATGTAATCACAATTGATTGATCACTGGGTGGTGATCAATGTCATGCTTGTCTAGTCCTTATTAGTACAGATCGAATGCTATCGATCATGTTGCAATGTGGCCACCAGTCTAGGTGACTCGACACTGCGGGTCCAGGGTTTCCTGTTCACTACCTCCAACCATCATCTAAATCTCAATACATAGTGCCCGCAGTGTCGAGTCACCTAGACTGGTGGCCACATTGCAACATGATCGATAGCATTCGATTTGCATTAATAGGGACTAGACAAGCATGACATTGATCACCACCCAGTGATCAATCAATTGTGACATATTAATTCCAGGATTTGAATCTATAGACAATTAATAAATGATTATATGACTTGTCATTTGATTACAGACTTGTTTAAATGTATAGGACTTCCAAATTAGTCTAAATCGTTTATGTTTAGTTATCATTGATGAACATTAAAGTATCTATTAACCCATGATTATATAAAATTTTAACAGTAAATGAACAACTTATACACATGCACATACACAAAAATGAAATCAGTGTACTTGAATTGTATTACCACCATGAAACTATATAAGATCTGTATAACCAGTAATTACATCAATAATTTTTAAGGATATCTGCACTCCAATCGACATTTTTATGAGCTTTTAATTGTATGATTTCTGAAATAATTCAATTCGAACGTTGGTATTCAGATGAATTCATTATCTATCAATATGTTGTTCCTTCTTATACGAAGATGAATTTAAGTTTATATTAGAAATTATTACTTAATTTTCTAAAGCGAACTTTTCAAAATATTCAGCATTCTAATTAGGTAACTATTAAAAGAGCAGATTACATTGAATACTGTTCTCATATTGTTACTTCATATGTAAGTTGAGTTAACAAATCATTCATTGACATGGTAACATTATTGTCAATTGCGTAGTGTCGGTGTTTCCAACTGTTTCATAAATATATCAACTTTTGAAATACAACTAATCGATTATGTATATCAGTTCACATTGTGTACTGATTTTAGTTAAGCAACTGCTGAAAAATAAGAAGCGGTGGATAGCTGTTTTAGTATGGGACTTCTCTGTGATGTATATTCACCACTTAACCAACAATCGAACCCATAATCTTTATATCTTTCAGCTGGCCCTTCACCTTTAGACGACTGGGTCGGCATCTAGTGCTATACCTTTTCTACTTCAACATATTCGTAATACTGCACAATCATTTTCTCATACCATAAGTGGGTAGTAGCCTCGCACCCGATAATAGTCTACTAGTGACTGATTTTGAGAGTTAATTCTCAGAGTTTGAATAAGAAGCCGTGATCAATAGAGCTCAACCATTCTAATTGTGAGGTAGTAACCCACTGAAGATATTCGAGCTTCATTCAGTCATCTAAAAGTTGAGCACCCAGTGAGAGACCTAAAGATCGTAGGCTCGATTTTCAGTCATGAAGATGAATGTACGCTACTGAAGAATTGAATCCTGGGACGGAAAAGCTGTCGACTGCTTCTTGGTCTTCAGTAGTTATCTACTTAAGGTCAGTTCGTGGTGTAAACTGTAAATTTGGCAACCTCGCTGTACATGAAATATAATTTCCTAACGTGGATATTCTTGACCGACAGTTTATGTTAAACTTACTTATCATAAATTCATTTACTACATATATTATATCTTTGTTATTTAATTCCCTGACAAGAAGAAAACTATACTCACAATGTTGATTGTATTACCAAATTAAAAATACTTGACAATCATCAACCTACAGTCTTATTTGTCATGAATCCATAGATATAGCTTAAATTCCACTATATATTTCTTTTTACCTAAACATTCTTCTACTCAAGCCTATCATAACTAACTTCATTCTCCAAAGCTAAAGTATATTTCTTATTATTAAAACATACAATTGGCAATTTCAACTAAATCATTATAAACTAGAATTATCTGACATATAAACTGTCATAGAAATAATTAAATGTTGTCACTAAATTTTTAAACTATGTCTACATTACCATGAATCATTTAGGATTGTTAAATATGAATTAAAGACCAATTATTCTTTTTGAATAACCGTACTTTCAACAAAATTGAAGTGTGGCTTCTTTTCTCTCTCTTTCAATAAACATAAAGATGAATATAACATTAATCTATTTCTTTACTTGTATAATAAAATAAAATACAGTTTTATGCAATGAATTATACATCTACTTGTTCAAACGAGAAACTTATTCATGTTTTAACATGGAATCAAATTAAAATTAAATACAATAGTCTACTGTTGTTTGATTCAAAGATGTAGCTTCGTGTATTTACACTTAATCATTTCGAAATACTAAATTTATCTAAGAATTAGTTGTCGAATTATAATCTTGATACTTTTTTTCATATTTCATGTCACTTACTGTAGATGATATTGGACAGTTTTTTTTTTACTTCTAACATCTGACTAAGCTAAATTGACTAGTCCAAAAATGCTTTTGTTATTAAGAGTATGTACGTTCTGTCTATAATGTGTTATATATACATTTTTACAGAAAATAAATATGAATTTCTAGTATTTCCCATAAACTATTCAAAGATATCACATAAATCTAAAGACCCTGATCTGAATTATAAAATTATGAATGTAGATTGAACGACTTCTGATACATTATAATCTTTACTTGGTTCATTAGCCAATATCTCTATGACATTCACTCCACTTATATCATTAATTAGTTTTCTAATATATTCCACACAAATCACATCTTTTCTAAGCTATAAAGTAAAACTTGTATTTATAAAATAAGTTTATGACTGACTAATATGAATAAATGACAGCTAGATTTGTGTTTGACACTTGGTAGAAGTATTCATATTTAAATTCTGCTTGTATTTAATTTGGTTAAGTTTTAGTTTACTTTATCAACTATCATTGGAAATTCATTTTCTACTGAGTTATTAACCAGTATTCAGTTTCAATCAGTCTGATAACTATCATAGAGTAGATAAAACTTTATGTCATAGTTCAGCTATATGATTCACCTAAAATTTCATATTTTTCGGTAGAATTAACAAAACACAAAACGACGTAACAATTTAGATTCATTAAAATCTTTATGACCCTTTTTCAGTTGGTTCAATGTTTCAATTATATATAAACCATTGATTTTCGTTTGGTAGATGCCTAAAAAAATTAAATGAACTGGTTTCGATTTGAAATAAATCACTTGTTAGTTTATTTGATTTCATCAAATGTAGCGGATTGGAATATCTAGTTCTAGTTTCCCTTTCCAGATTGTCTTCATCTGAGGATTGTGTTATTTCTGACTGTTGTTTATTGTTTTCCTCATTAAACGTAAGCTGATTTTGTACGCTTACTGAGTAGTCGGGTCACATTTCCTTTTGGTTTTTTTTCAGCTTTTCTTAGGAACGCTACTTTTCATACTTTCTCATAAACCAAAGGAGTTTCAGGTTAGACTCTGACTGCTACATCAATGAAGATTTTGTGTACGTTTCTGTTAACTAAGATGTATCTACGATAACACTAAATTTGTTTGCAGAAGCCATAACTTTTGTACAACTTATGGGTTAATGAACTTTAATCTACAATCGACTAAACTACACATATCCTCTAACATTTACATGACACAGATTCTTTATTAGATTACTGGAAGTGATTTGGTACTTTTTAAAGTGAGAAGTCAGTTCAATTTTTATTGTACACAAAGAGGCAGAAAAGCATTCATAATATAAGAGAATCAGTGAAAATTATTTCAAATCTTTTTTACACCTCCTTCACAGTCTGTAAATACATTCCTATTCAAATTCAGATATATAGTCTTTTGACCGATGCCTTATCAACAGATTACAGAATCAAAATTCAGTAATCAATATGTCTTCATCATCTTCTAAACCGTTTTAACTCCCTGTTATTAGTTAGTATTTAAATAAAGCAGAATTCAAGATTAACATAAACTGTTAATCTCTTGATTTTGATCTCTTATTTTATTAGTACTTTAGATGAAATCATGAATGTGATTTATAGTATCATCACTACAAAATGTAATACAACGCATCTTAGTGAAGCTATCATTATGTAGGGTTATATTGTGGTAAACGAGAACACTACAATATTACCTCACTCGAAGGGTTTATTTATGCAGTAGATATTTTCATTTTTTACTTCTGCCAGTTATCTTTCGCACTGATCTGTACTAATTAGTGACTTGAAATAAGCTTTGTTTATAAAACTTATGAACTGAGATCATAAAACTATGTTGTACAAAATACAGAGTACATTAATCTTATTCTTTTCTGAATACTTCACATTTGTGACAACGCATTTTTTTCTTATATCTGTTTTCATTATTCAAAACATCTCTGGAATTCCTCAGAAATCAAGGGTTTCCTGGAATTTCTTTGTTCTGTATCACTTTTGTCACGAATTTTCTATGACTTTATCCCAAGTTTCAACATTAAGTAATCATTTCACATATTTATTGGATGGACAACATATTCACAATACAAATATAAACTTTGGAGCAATATCACTCAGGTTTTTTTACTGTGACAGTACGAAATTTTAACTAATCTGCTTAAAGTTGATTCATGTGACTTTACAACCAGGATGAATTAAGTAATCATACCAATGCTACAGTGATAGTGAAATTGAATTGATGGAAAATAGCGAAATATCGTTGTATTATGTTTGCGATTTAATTTTCTGAACGTAGATGTACTGTTACTAGATCACTATTTAAGAAGAATTTCCATTCAGTGATGAAACCAAATCAGTGGATGTCATGATTTCGTTTCATCTGGATAAAATTAACGGTAGAAAAGCCTAAAAGTAGCCTCTTCATTGTGTTTTCATATTGGAATATATAAACCATAAACTATTAACAATCGTTAAGCTATATCAATCACTTTTCTAATTTTGATTTTACAAAACTTCATATCATTGAGTTTTTCTAGGTGGGAGGCGAAACTCTAAACCACTTGATCTGTTAATGTTATTGTCGTTATTGAGTTTTTTCTTCCTCAAAATATACATATTAAATGAGTCAAAATCTTAGTTACATACCTGTACAAATGTTTGCCTGTTTCACAATACTTTAAATCTGTCTCTGTATACAAATATTGATTTTGATTGTGCCTTAAAATAAAAATGGAAGATAAATCAAAATAATGATACACTTATAAAATGATTTATTTATGCGAATCTATAGAAGAGTGAATAAAGATCACAATTCAATGATTAAATATCATATAAAATATATTAAGATACATTGGTGGATTTAATTGTTGTTCAGTCTAACTCATTACAAGTCATACCAACAAAATAACTGTTTCATAAAATATGAACGCTATGACCGGCAAAAAATCAATAATGCTGGCTAGTACCTCCTGGTAAACAAATGATAGTAGTTTATTTATTTACTTATTTATTATTGAGTGTTGCATACTACTTTGTGCATTCACACTTTATATTGAACTCAGTTTCATTGGAATCATAAATTCTAGGCTAATTTTAATTGATAAGTACTAATTACCTTAAAGAGTGGATAAGACAGTACACTGCAATGTCGAATAATAATTCTAAAGACAGATTACATCTATTCCATTTCCACTCATCAATATGTAATATTCTGATTAAAATGATGACAATAATAAACAACTATAACTTGTTAATATTACATAACTTTGGTTAAACCAAAAGAAGATAACAGTTTGTTTGTTTCAATGACATAATGTAAACTAATTGTTTATTCAGATAAACAACTATCTGATTGTTCCTCTATAAATAACTTTGTTCAAATTGATCGTTGAAAAAAAGAGTTAAAGAATTCCAAGGTTCATTTAGTAAAATTTAAAAAAATCTAATATTGATTTCTTTTGTTTATGACAGCAAAGAAAACACATAATGAAATGAGTTCACAATTAAGTTCTTTGTATATCTTTATATGGGTTGTACTATGACAAAATTTAGAAAAAAATCTATTAATAGTAACATATTGAGGTATAAATTATTTATATCCGTTCTTTTTCCGTTATTATTTCAAACTGTATGAATAAAGCTTCCTACTGAAAGAATAAATCTAGTTCCAACCTTCAAAGTATAACTTATCCTTCTTGGAGGTTAAAGTTAGTAGATTGTATCCCGAAAAAATCTACTTTGTTTATTTCTATGAGTAAGAGTCTGTTAATAGTCTGTCGACTTTGAGAACAAAACAAAACTTTGTTTATTAAAGCCTTGGCTATGCGGAAATTGAAACCCCCTTTATGTGTTCAAAAACAATTTGTTCTCACCCTTAACCTACCCTGTTAATACTGATTTATTATCCAGAGTGGTTATCATATTGTTTTTGTGTACTTTGTTTTTTCTTTGTTATGGCTCACCTTTAATCTGTCTAGTTGACCTTTTAATTTTCATATAAAAATGTCTTACCAAGTATATGTGTGATCAGTTTGTTCGAAATGTATTGCGCAAATATATCACATAATTCTGATAAACTACATCTTCTCACTGAATTATCGAAATTAATTTTTTGGATTGATTTTCGGTTATTGTTACAACTAATTTGTTTTTATCTTAATAGGTTCATTTGTACGTATTTACTAATATTTTCTGATTCTTACAAAATCAACATGCATCCACGAGTTAGGAATGTGGAAAAGTGTATACACATGAAGAGGCAAATCATCAAACATACACTGAATGAGAGAGAGGGAGCATTATATATTGGTCAGAAATGAACAATTTAAAATCTAATAATTTACCTTTCTGATGGAGAATTATTAGACCAGTAAATCTATAATGTTGATTATAGTTCAGTGTTGACGTAGTCAACCCTTTTCCATAGACAAAATAAACACAAGTTGAAATAATGTTGACATTGTATAATTTATAAATTGTAAATGAAACATATTTGAATATTAAATAATCAAAATGATCATTTTCCGAAGTAGACTTAATTTAAATATCTATCTCTGTATATTGAATTTATTTGTAAAAGTAGTAATAACTGAAATTCTTATTTGTGTACAATATTGTACGCATTGACAATTATCTATATGGACACCGTACAGGAACCACACACACACACAAGACTATCAGATTAGAACTCCATAATCTAAGTTCCAGTTACAATATGAGACTAATTGAGCCCGATTACACGTACGTGGTTTAAACCCAAGACCCTAATAGTATCTAGTACCACCTGATAAACAAATGACAGTAGATTTTTAATGTTGCATACTACTTTGTGCTTTCTAACTTTATATTGAACTCTAATGATCCTTAATCAAGTGCTCAACATAGTGAAGGATACTAATTACAGTTGGAAGTAGACTAGCAGTGGAATCCAAGACTCGTATTTTGCACTACTTGGGACTCGTTAGCCGGATTTGTCAGCTCTCCAGTGTTGATGTTCATGCAGCATCCATCACGTTTGACGTTAAAAGCCGAATTTGTTATCCGGATCTACCTAACCTTTAAATCTGCCTGTGAGTTGATCTTTTTTTCATATAAGTCATATAATTTAGTCGATCTGAAGTAATTAAAAACTTTAATAAGTTAGGGTGGATATTTCAGGAAGAATAAGTTATGCATCAAAGCTAGGATGAATGAAAATGATTCCATTTGTTGTAAATTTCTTTGTCAGTTTGTCAGAAACCTACCAGTAGACATGACTACTATTTACTTAGTGATATCATCCACTATCGTTACATCTATGTTCACTAAGTTGATATTTATTCAACCTGGTTTATGTGAACTTTTTCACAACTATGGTTGATCACTTATTTTGAAAACCTAAAGCCTGTACTAATGGAATATTCATTTCCATAAGGAAGTCTATTATTTCAAACACAAATTATTTGGGTAAAAATAAATGGCATTCTCATATCTCTCAGATAATCTAAGGTTCATTCAGCATACATCTAATACTTACAGGTTTAAACCGAAGCATGAATCAAATGTGATACTTTCAGTACAGATTATACAAACGGGAATTGAAATTTGGGTTCATGTGCTTTGACACACAAGTTGATTTGTTCGTAAGGTCACTAAAATGATCCAAAAACAGTTCTATGAACAAATAACAACTCCATCACCTAGTCGATTTCAATACAGATAATCTTTAATTATAATGATTTTAAGCAAATTGTTTTGATAATGGAAAGTTATTTCACTATCCAAAATAAAACTAATTTGCATATCCACTTTCTTCTTAAAAAATTTCACTATCTTCTACATAGATGGCTAGCGTTTATTGTCATAAATACAATGAAAAAATCATATGAACACTGTGTTATTTGATAAATAATCATTCATTGAAAATAAATTATGACTGAGTGAACAATTAGGGTTGAAATTATATGGTTTTCTTTTCCAGAACATAACAAAATGATGAGTTGTTAGTTTTTTTCAATGAAAAACATGGTAAACTTAAGATATTAAGAACTAAGATGGAACTTGAGACACTGACTTATGTCCGACATTAAATATATTCTGTTAAAGCATGTATAAGCTTGTTTGTTTATAATGTATACAGAGACCTAGTTCAATATAAAATATTAATTAAAAGTAGTAAAAAGTAAACAAATAGTTCTCCATATTCAGAAAATACCTAGAATTATTCAAGTACTAAATCAGATTCACGGTTTTGCTAGACTATTATCTAAAAATATATCTGTCGGTTACGATCATTAGATTTTTTAGTCATCAAAGACCTTGATCTCTACTT
Organism: Schistosoma haematobium; assembly: GCF_000699445.3. Classification (NCBI taxonomy): domain Eukaryota; kingdom Metazoa; phylum Platyhelminthes; class Trematoda; order Strigeidida; family Schistosomatidae; genus Schistosoma; species Schistosoma haematobium. Next base: position 34,742,718 of record NC_067195.1, on the reverse strand, counting down.
GTAAGTATTCACAACATTTTGCTGATAATTTTAGTGGTAATGTGAATTTAACAATCGATCAACCAGAGATGAATTAGGTATATTTCTTATTTTATTTTGAGTCTGCTCTGGTTTATGTAGTTCTTTAAACTTCCATTTACTACCTGTAACAGCTGTAAAAGTTGATGTTTATGCTTTGTAATGTTGACGAGTTAACAGTAAGCTTGTTTAAACTATACATCAGTCTAATAATGATCTGATTTTTTTAACTCTGTGATAACGTAAAATTTGACTTAACAACTACAAAGATAACTAGTATACAATATCTAGACTCTGTAGACAATAATGTTTGAAACGTCTAGATATTCTGTACTAATTATATTCGTAGTTGGTAAATCAAACTTCCAGTTTTTATTGACATTTACGCCATGTATTCACATATGATTGTTTAAACCCACTGTTCATGTGACCAAACTATTTACTCCAAATATTCGTGAATGATTATTTAAAAATCGGAATTCGATGTATATTTTATTCAGTTCCGTACTATTTAAACGAAAGCTTCATATTCTGCTTCGATTTGGGAAATGTTTCTTCAAGCTTTATCAACTTAAATATTAAAATTTCTGATGACTGAGTACCTAAAAGTATATAATCCGTATCTATTACCTAGTAGTGTTGAACTTAGACAGTCTACATTTAGACTTTTGATTGAATTAGGAAGTCATCAACTCTCATTTTCTACTCCAGTTCTAGCTGAAGAACCTATAGAAACCAAGAGATTCTAAATTGCTACCTCGTCCTGTTTTGAGACTCCCTATAATATACACCCACGACTAGACACAAGAGAAAATCTAGGTTCTACAGGTCTTCTAGTCCGAGAAATACTATTCAGTTGGTAAAAAAACACCATCTCGGTATTATATAAGTTTACGTAAACTATTTCAGTGGATAATAATCTTATGCTCAATGATAAAGCTGTATTGGGAAGTCATGACTATTAAATAAAATTAGGTGAAATATGGGACAATTAACTACCGCTGACCTCAAGTAGGAAGCGCGCTATATTGTACTAATTAAATATGCTTTAGATCACTAGTCTATTAGATTAAAATTTGCCAAGTAATAGCTCACTAATTTTTCTTATTCTAATGTTTATTAACTTCTGGAAATTACATTTGCATTATTCAGAAATGTAAACTCTTATGCTAAACTGATATTTGTTGTTTAGTAACTTCAATCGCTAAATTACTTTGAATTTCCATGCTTATTGAAATAAGGCTATCATTGTTAGTGTTTCCTTTCACAAAGTTTTCACTAAATAATGCACAAATGTACCATATATTAGTTGAATGCTCTTGTACAGTATTCATCAATAAACTCTTTCAAAATGATATAATTTACTGCAGATATGTCTAACTTCAGAATCATGGATAAAATTTTATAAAAAAGTGGTGATTTATTCAAAGCCCTCTTCCATTGGCATTTTTAACTGATTTCCTTTCATAATGAAATCTTCAGGCTTACTTATTCTATAGACCTTTACCAAATTTTAGAATTTAAAATCTTCCTAAGCCATTAAAGAGACAAAAAATAGTCGTGCTTATGATGAAAACTAAAAACTAGTTTATGGTTTACTGTTTAGTATAGACCATCAGTTAACCACGTATATCGAAGATGGATCGTGGCTATTAATGGAATTCAGGACTCGCTTTTCGTCCTATTTGGGACTCGCCAGCTGGATGTACTGCATCACAGAATTGATGTCCACTCTGGGACTCAAACCCAGTATCGTTCGCTTCAAACATCATCACATTATCCACTTAGCTACTAAGTGCTGATAGCAACTTGTTTGTGCATTAGGGTGAAATTCAAATTCACTTAGTATTGTTTCACTCGAATCTTCCCATTGATGATTAGTACTGCAATTAATTAGTCTCTTATTGGCATATGTGCATATGAGAGTCCTGGATTCCACTGTTAGCCAGTATCCATCTTTGCTTAGAATGCTTGTGAATGAAGGCCAATAAGAGACTGATCAATTACAGTCCTAAACATCAATGAGAAGATTCAAGTAAAACAATACCAAGTGAATTTAGTCACATATATGTTTTATATTTTAAGCTCTAAAGATATTATTATAAGAGTTAAATTAAATTGTGCTCATCTTACTGATAAAATACTATTCGTTTAATGTGTAATACCCAAATTGTTATTTCCCATCAAAATTATATGACAAAACATGCAGATGAAAATGACATCTGTACGGTTTCAATAGTGTTTTTAATCTTTATTTTTCGGTTGCTGTTGTTGCTAAATAAAAAAAGTATCTTAAAGTGATATCTTATACACATTAAGTTAAAAATATTTATATCAAGTAAAAACAGACATCAGTTAGACATAAACACGAATATTTTTGATAGAATTTAGACATATGAGGGCCATTTTTGTTTCAACGATGTACAATAAAGTACAATATTATTATCTCATATAGACGTTATATAAAAAAAACATACTTGTATAGTCTAAAAACGGAGAATGACTGAACTAAGAATAACAACAACTCACTGTACTGTCTACAATACTGAAGTGAATCTGTGTTAAAAATTTGTATATTTTTTTGAAAAATTTCACCGTCTAACTAATAATATTAGTAAGTTTCAATTCATGTAATCTTAGAACATTTTCATTGTTTGGTTGTTTGTTTGCTTGTTTTTCACTGTGTTCTACTGAACAAAATACAAGCTACATAATATGTAGTACATCTATGTGCCTATTTAAATATCCCATAGTTGATATTTTCAAAACTTTTGCATAAAACAATCAAATTTCTTTTAACATTTTCATCTTGTCATTTCTAGTTATCAGAATTATTATAGTAAAAGGTAATGAAAGTATCTTATAACCAATCTTCTTAGTTAGACATGATTGTCTAACTGATCCTGAAATACATTCTGATAGTAAAATGCTTTTCTTGTTTTGTTTTTTTCCGTTTAGAATTTTATGAAAATCTACAAATATTTTAAAATCCCTATTAGTTTTTAATAAACTAAAGAAAATCTCGCTGACTTACTTAGCTTCATTATCTGTGTATACTGATTCCAGTTAAGTAGTATACTCTGTCAACTGCTCTAAGTCATTAATTTCCTCATCTAGTAATCAGTTGTAATTCAAGAAATTGACTCGTATTAAATACAATTCTAAATTCACATACTTTAAACAATATACTTTACCCTTATTAACCTGACCATTTTTTCAGATTATTAATTGGAATATATAATTGTAGAACCTGAAGAGAATTTATCGAAAGGAATATTCTTCGTTCAAATATTAGTCTTTTAATATGATGAGGATTTATTTCCCATGAAGTTAGCAAATTATTTTTATTATTTTTTGCGCTCAAAGGCATAAAAAGTGTGAAAACAACGAGTATAGACCATTTAAACAATTTTGCGTGAGGAAGCCTATTATTTAATATTTCACTTAATGGATAAATTCATCTCTTAATGCATCACTCTCCCAACCTTTCTTTCGGTAGCCTTGTTATTTTATCATGAATTTATAGCCAATATTATTACACGTTTAGGAAATACAACTGATTGTTTTACGCTAATTGGTTACTGCTTAACAATACAGTCCTAAAGTCATATTTCTAATAATGATCAAATTAATATATTTTATGCTATGATCAGTAAGCTATGTGATTTGACATACTGAACTTTGTTCGATGTTTGATGATTGTAAGAAATTAGCGAAAAGCTGTAGATATAGTGTTTCGGGTTTATGCATATTTGATAGCTTTTTAAAAGAGCTAGAATCTTGACGATATGATATTGTTTACTAATTAACAACCAATTAGGTCCAACCATCTTACTGGTACAATACATCACTCACAACCCGAAGAGCACAGAGGTGACATCTTTGAATGTGGTATGTATATCTAATACAAAAAACAACGACTTAATAAGCTTTCATTACGCTATGTCAACGATTTAGACATATCAAAAGTTTTGCCAAAGTTTTTTGCCTAAATGTTCATGTTGTCCATAATATAATTAAAAGGAAAACTTTTAACTTTGACTTGCATTGCTCAATTTAATGGATATACTGTTCAACTTAATTAATGAGTTCTGATTAAGGATAAGGAATTAAGCAAAGCTTTGATTACTGTTCACTTATCATCTCAATACTGTTTGAAAATTCTAGTACAGTTAAAAGTTTTATTTCTCTCTTATTTTCGTACATTTAATCTTGAGTTTTATTCTACTTCTAATTGGATAAATAAATGGAAATAATTTTCATTGTTACTGGTTTCTCAGATTAAAAAGTCTTCCTATTTACAAAGAAAAAAATTCTATTACACATCCAACTAAAAAGTAGATAACGCATAAACCTAAGAAAATTTCATTAGCTAGTCATTTGTAATAGACCTATTAAATCAACTCTAGAATAAATAAAGTAAATATTTGACTTACTGTTTGACCCTATCATTAAGCCATTAATAAATACTCGTTATCTTCACAATTGATTGATCACTGGGTGGTGATCAATCTCATCCTTGTCTAGTCCTTATTAGTGCAGATCGAATGCTATCGATCATGTTGCAATGTGGCCACCAGTCTAGGTGACTCGACACTGCGGGCACTATGTATTGAGATTTAGATGATGGTTGGAGGTAGTGAACAGGAAACCCTGGACCCGCAGTGTCGAGTCACCTAGACTGGTGGCCACATTGCAACATGATCGATAGCATTCGATCTGCACTAATAAGGACTAGACAAGCATGACATTGATCACCACCCAGTGATCAATCAATTGTGATTACATCTCAGTCCTACAGGAGGTTAGTCACGGCTCGGATAGCTCAGTGGTAACGTCTCTGACTGTGAAGCTGGATGACACGAGATCGAATCCGCCAGGGAGCATCAGTTCCCTGAAGATTACAGGTACACCTTGCTGACGAGTGCCAAGTAGCACGAAACCCGGGTCCAGGGTTTCCTGTTGACTACCTCCAACCACCATCTAATCTCAACTCGTTGTCTTCTTTAGTTTAACCGGACAGTTTTATAAAGTGAACTATTGTATCTTAGTGCTATGATTAGACTTTTACTCCTTTCTGTTTTTTTAAATATTCATAATACGGTGTCATTATTCGTGAGATAAAAGTGTTTAAAGGCGACTAGATTTCGGCATTTAACAACCAGGATTAGAATTTTCGAAGTTGTCCTAAAATTTAAATAAACCAGATTTTTAACATCAAATTTGTATTATATCGTAATATACTGAAAACGAATGAGAAGAAAACATACTAAGTACTTACAATAATCAGCTTGTATTTTATAAGGAATGTGATATCACTTGCATTAATAGAACTACATACAACTTACTACGTTCTATTCATTTGGTTGGATTATAAAGTCCGGTTATCAAATTATCAGTTAATCTAGTCAATAAAGACTTGACTTCATGTTTTAAATGACTCAAAAGGCTCTCATTTACTCAGCTGTGTTTTGATTAATTTAATTCATCCGAAGATAGCCGTTTTGTATTCGAACAGGTTTTCATGATTTGTATTAGGATTCAAGTATTACACTAATAAATTCTTTGGCTATTCAGATAGTAACTTTCAATATGTAACTGTGGAGATTACTAAATTTCATTGAAATTATGAAGGAATCTAAGCTGGAACATCAGTGAAAACCTGGAAGTGCTGAATGATTGTCTCGTCATAGTATCCAGCCCCTCAGCGGTGCACATCCACAAACATGGACGCTCCAATCTAATCAAGGATTATCGGCCTGACACACGAACACTTAATGTCTAGACCACAGACACCGGATCCAACGGTGTTAATGTCGAATTTCAATTGATTGGCGGAGTTGTGTGACCATCTTCAATTGTCTTCTGTGGGTGACTGATTCATACCCAACACGAATTAGTTCGACTGGTTCTAGCTTCTCACTATAAGTCTGGAAATTTCATTTCGATACTGGTCACTAGTGAGCACAAGATGATTATCGTTACGATGTTGTGGAAATGAAACTGTCGTCTATTGCTTCCAGGTTTCCATTCGTGGTCTAACTTAGATCGGTTCATGATTTCGATTAAATTCACATAGTGATTATTATTATTATTATTTAAAAGGACAGCATTTAGACGATATCAAAATATTAAATTCATTGCAAGTTTGCCTTTATGAGCAATTCTAAGTCACTTAATCCTGTTCAGAGACTTTAAGTCACATTTTATTCTAGGTTAAATGTTTCATTATCACGATGCAAAAACAGTTTATGTAGTGAATAAATTCGTAGTCTTTTTTAGTTCTTTAGAAAACTCTCGTAGATACCAATTTCGTCTACAGTCAATACGTGCGTGTTCATGAACATTTGTTCAGAAAATGTAAACAAACGTATGACGTAAGTTGTCGCAACTTTTTAGTTCCTCAATATCAAGTTAGTTAACTAATATATATTCGATAAATAAAATACCTAAATATTTTATCATTAGAATAGAGTGTGTATGAATGACTTTGTTTAGATTAAGACCGATGTTTATCAAGTAGATATTGTTTAAAAAAAATTATCATTGTATTTTTTCACACAGTGTTTCAGTCTTATATTCATAATCTCAAAGTAGATATGATAAATAACTACTATAAGTTCTCAATGTACTAAAAGTGGAGATTTTGATGTAGAATGAATCATAGGTAGATTTAAATATAGAACTAGCAATATCGTTTCAAGTCATGATAAATTCGCACATAATCGAGGTAGCCATAAAAGTTACGAGTAGGCCGTTTGCCTTTGAATCACTAGCTCCCAGCTAACTAAAATATACGAGCACCCCACATGGAACATGAGTAGATTTTTTCTGGGATCACAGATGATTTGAAGACATTGAAGTGATTACAAACAGGAATAGATCTAACATTTGGAATGAATTACCTCTTGTACCAGCCCTCAGTAACTGTTTTAGCAACTGTGTGAAACTAAGGAAATTAAAGTTACCCATTCTCAGGAACCATAACCACAGATGACTGTTTCAAACTTTCTTCTATTCAATTTCTATTGAAATACCAATTATCAGGAAGAAGTACAAATGTAACCTACTAATCTAGTTATATTTCTAAGTTATAGTAATTAGTCCTTCAATATTATAATTTGCATATATACTTTAAATTACTGATTAATTAACATTATCTACTAATCATTATATGTGAAAATTATATTTGAAATATTCTCAGCGATTGAAATATAACTAATTCCAACGTTTCGTCCAGCTAACTTGTCTGGACTTCTTCAGGGTAATAATCAAAATCAAAATTATCAAAGAAATATATAGCTTTTTAACAATCAGGATTATACTGTGTTAAACCAATCATATTTGGATGTTGATTTTGTAAAATAGGATAAAATGAGTCAGTTAACTACAAATCATGTGGAGAATTCAACTACATGGAAATACTTAACTGAGTAACAAATCGTATGTGTGTGAGTGTGCAGGTATGTATGTATTTGTGATTGATATGAAGGAATAAATAAAGTTCAAGTTCAAGGATGAAAAACTGATAATGAAACATTGATGTACATGTCAAAACACAAATTGTATTTCACAAGTTGAAATCATGAGCCAATTGAAGCTAGACCACCATGGAAAACCTGGAAGCACTGGACGGCCGTTTCGTCCTAGTGTGGGACTCCTCAGCAGTGCGCACCCGCGAACCCGCCCCCACGGGATTCGAACCCAGGACCCACTGGCTTCGCGCGCGAGCACCTAACCATCAGACCACTGAGCCGGCATCCAACGGTGTTAATGTCTAACTTCAACCAATCCACGAAGTTGCGCCATGATTTCAACTTGTGAAATTTCTAAAAATCTCCACAAAACCCATTCTGATAATAATAATCACCTGCTCACTAGTGACTGACTTCAGGAGACACTCCTGGAGTTCTAGTGAGAAGTCGTTACTAGTGGAGTTCAACCAAGTCTGCTGTGAGATAGGAACTCACTGAAGACAATGGTGTACGGTGGCGCAACTTGGTGGATTGGTTGAAGTTAGACATTAACACCGTTGGATGCCGGCTCAGTGGTCTAATGGTTAAGTGCTCTCGCGCGGAGCCAGCAGGTCCTGGGTTCGAGTCCCGTGGGGGCGGGTTCGTGGATGCGCACTGCTGAGGGGTCCCATACTAGGACGAAACGGCCGTCCAGTGCTTCCAGGTTTTCCATGGTGGTCTAGCTTCAATTGGCTCATGATTTCAACTTGTGAAATTTCTAAAAATCTCCACAAAACCCATTCTGATAATAAATTGTATTGTTTAAAAAACTCATTGAATTCATTCCAAAAATAATAACGATGCATGTGATATTAAAAACAGGTTTAAACAAGAGATAGGTTCCAAATTTACTTGTCAAACGAAATTTGCCAAGTAGTTGCCAGTTGAATACCATCTTTTCGGTTCAGGCTGTTCTTGTTCGCCCATATATGCAGCGCTTCTGCTGTCAATCTTTCTTTATGGGTGTTAAAACCTTTCTGAAGTATTTTGGTCCCTTCAAAATTAATCTTGTGTCCTGTTTCTAACGCATGTAACGCTATCGCTGACTTATTTTCAAGTTTCTTTAAATCGACCGAGGATTTTGGAACATTTTTCAAGCATTGTTTGTGTTCCTTCAATCTTACATTCAATTACCTGGATGTTTCTCCAACATAGGTAGCATTACAGTCATGACAGTGAATCTCATACACAATGTTCTGTTGTTCTTCCTTTGCTAACTTGTCCTTAACTTTCACTAATGTCGATCTTAATGTGTTATTCGCCCTAAAATACACTCTTATATCATGTTTGTTTAGAATCCGTTTGATTTCTTCTGATGTTTCACTACGGTAAGGTATGACTACGGTGTACTTCCATTCTTTTCGTATACTTTCTAGTTTACTTTCTCTTTCATTTTTAATAATCTTCTTTAAAAACCTTTTTTGGTAGTTGTTATGCCTAAGAGTAGAAAATACTTTATTTAATTCGGTTCGTTGGTCTTCCTTGTCTGTAACAATCTTAGTACTTCTGTTCATTAGATTTTTTACCACATTAATTTTCGTGCTCTCTGAGTGGGCTGAATTAAAATCCAAGTATCTCTCGGAATGTGTTGATTTTCTGTAAACATTTATTTTTAACTTATTATTGTGTCGACGTTCAACCAAACAATCTAGAAATGCTAGTTTGTGGTCAACTGATTCTAATTCCTTAGTTAGTCTAATGTTTTCAGAAACGCTGTTTGCATTGTTAAATAGTTCTTCCATACCATCCCGTTTATTGATAATAAAAATATCGTCTACATACCTTAACCATAACTTTGGTGGACATAAACTTTTTGCGATTGCACTAGTTTCTAGGGAATGCATGAATAAATTCGCTACAATCGGAGAAACTGGTGACCCCATTGCTATACCCTCTTTCTGTCTGTAAAGTTGACCTCGAAATATGAATAAGGTAGATCTTAAACATAATTCTAAGCATTTGATAACCTCTGATGGACCTAATGGGCATCGTAAATTCAAATCTAAATCAGATTCTAAACAATTATTGATAATATCCATAGCTCGACTGATAGGTACATTAGTGAATAAGGAAGATACATCAAAACTTGCCATTATTTCGTCTTCTTCTATATCGATGGTATCAATTAAATTCTTGAATTCCATAGAGTTTTTAATTGCATGATTAATCCGTTTTTCATATGGTTTGAGAATCTTAGCTAAATATTTAGCTAGATTGTAAGTCGGTGAATTTGTATAGTCTACCACTGGTCTTAGTGGAGTATTATTCTTGTGGATCTACTAATGATCTCATGTATTTAAGTTTGACTATTGACTAGTTAAGTTAATTACACATTACTTACTTACTCCTGTTACTTCTAATGAAGCATAGGCCACCGACCAGCATTCTCCAACTCACTCTGTCCTGGGCCTTCCTTTCCAATCCTATCCAATTTTTGTTCATTTTTCTCATGTCTATTTCCATTTCCCGGTGTAATGTGTTCTTTGGTCTTCCTCTTTTCCTCTGGCCTTCAGGATTCCATGTGAGGGCTTGTCTTGTGACGCAGTTGGGTGCTTTCCTCAATGTGTGTCCTATCCACTTCCAGCGCTTCTTCCTGACTTCTTCCTCCGCTGACATCAGGTTTGTTCTCTCCCACAGTTGGTTGTTGCTGATAATGTCTGGTCAACGGATCCTAAGTATTTTGCGTGGGCAACTGTTAATAATCACTTGTATCTTCTGGATGATGGCTTTCGTAGTTCTCCAAGTTTCCGCCCCATACAGTAGAACTGTCTTGACATTTGTATTGAAAATTCTGACTTGGGTGTTGGTTGACAGTTGTTTTGAGTTCCAGATGTCCTTCAGTTGTAAATATACTGCTCTTGCTTTACCGATCCGCGCTTTCACATCTGCATCCGATCCACCATGTTCATCAATGATGCTGCCGAAATGTGTAAAGGCTTTTACATCCTCCAAATCTTCTCCATCAAGTGCGATTCGATTTTTGCATGCTGTGTTGTATCGGAGAATCTTGCTTCTCCCTTTGTGTATATTGAGGTTTACTGCTGCTGAGTCTGCTGCTACACTAATCGTCTTCTCCTGCATTTGTTGTTGCGTGTGCGATAGAAGAGCCAGATCATCTGCGAAGTCTAGATCTTCCAGCTGCATTCTAGCTGTCCACTGTATCCCATGCTTCTCCTCAGAAGTTGACGTCTTTATGATCCAGTCGATCCCCAGGAGAAAGTGAAAGGATGAGAGTAAGCAACCTTGTCTGACACCGGTCTTTACCTCGAACGAGTCTGTCAACTGTCTTGCATGCACGATTTTGCAGTGTAGTCCATCATAAGGGTTCCGCATGATGTTGACTATATTCTCAGGCCCGCCGTAGTGTCAAAGAAGCTTCCATTGTGTTGACCTGTTCACGCTATCAAATGCTTTCTCGTAGCCAATGAAGTTGATGTAGAGTGATGAATTCCATTCAACTGATTGTTCCACAATGATCCGTAGAGTTGCGATTTGGTCTGTACATGATCTATCCTTACGGAATCCTGCCTGTTGGTCACGAAGTTGAGCGTCTACGCAGTACTTCATTCTGTTTAACAATACTCTGTCGAAGACTTTTCCCGGTATTGAGAGAAGAGTGATGCCCCTGTAGTTATCACACTTGCTGAGATCGCCTTTATTTGGTACTTTGATCAGAAGTCCTTCTTTCCAGTCTGTTGGTGCTTGTTCATCATCCCAAATTTTATTGAAGAGAATGTAGAGTATCCTTGCAGTTGCCGCTACGTCTGCTTTTAATGCCTCTGCTGGAATGTTGTCTGATCCTACTGCTTTGCCACTCTTGATTTGTCTGATGGCCATGCTAATTTCTTCAAGTGTTGGTGTGCCAACATTGATTGAGAGGTCTGTGGGTGCTGCTTCGATGTTGGGTGGGTTCAGTGGAGCTGGTCGATTTAATAGTTCTTTGAAGTGTTCTACCCACCTGTTTCTCTATTCTTCGATGTTGGTGATTACTTTGCCCTCTTTGCTTTTCACTGGTCGTTCTGATTTACGATGATTTCCAGCGAGTTTCTTTGTCGTGGATAACAGCATATTGAGATCCACATCAGTCCCAGGCGTATCAAAACTCATTTTATATGAGTTACGCAAATATCTTTAGACCAGTACGATGGAAAGATGATGTCTTTGTTCGTTAGTTTAGAATCTGTACCGGGATTCACCAAATGACCACATTTATAATATTTCTAGATATAACGCTTTTGCAGTATCCGAGATAATTCATCATAAAAACGTTTTTCAAATAAAACCATCCTCGTTATTCAAACACACTAGTTCAAGTACAATTTAATAGGTAAATAAGACCTCAGTTAACTAGGATAGATCTCCTGTTTAAGTTAAACTTCTTTACAAGGTTTTAGTGTCAAATGAGATGAACAAATTGTGGACAGGAAAATTCAGTTCAATAGTGGCCCCTATTCATGACTATTCTGTGAGGTAACATCATCGCTTTGGGGTACGATTTCGTCAAATCCATTCTTTCTAGGGCAGTGGTTACGTTTGATTTTTCGTTTGTTGACTTTCAGTGCCCGTTACACTTTATAGGATAAACGCTGTTGATTAGAGCTATGGCATTTTTCGCTCCATTATCTAGTGAATCCTCTGAGCGTAGTCAAGTTACCTTGAGAATAATGTTTTAAAAAGACTTCGTTGCTGCAGATTGAGCAAAGCCGTTTTAGTGAAAACACTAACTTATCCAGGAAGTCAAATAGTGATAAGAATAGTTCGTATGTGAATGCTTAATTTGAGTGAATCGAGTTAAAACACATCACCAGTTGGTCATCATGTTCACTGTTATTACATACCTTAAATAAATCTTCATGTTTTATCGTTTCTTCGATTCAGACAACTTTTGGTTCTACTGATAATATAAAATGTAGTCCCCAGTGAATTGGGAATGGAACCACCAGTTGGTCAATAATACTTCCTATTAGACTGAAATGAGATATTTTATATACATAACAATAATAATTCATCTAATCAATTCTAATAGCGCAACTGAACATTATACAAGTAGTCTCTTTTAGTTTAATGTTAGTGATTAAAGGCTCCAAATAAAAAAAATTTGTAATTTGCACTTAAGTTAATGCATTCCGTTCTTTGACTAAAGCTATTATTCAAGCTGCACGCAACTAGCTCTTCTCTTATGGCCTAAGACAGCTGAGTAGACCATTAAAAAAGTTTATTACCCAATAAATTATTTTCTATTAAGATGGGTAGACTAGGCTTACCAGTGTTATGAGTCTTACGTGGACCACAAAACCTTGATACATAGATGCCTTTCGATTTTGAAAACTTACAAATCGATTAATTGGTTATTTCCTGTACGACTGTCCGTTTACTGAACATTGTGGAAGATTTAGAACATACAAAATTGAATGAATTCGCTTTATCCCACTTTCTTCGTTCTTTTTTCTTTGCAAAACAATAATATTAATTAAATACAAAAGTAAGAACCTGTAAGCAACCAGTTATGTGCTTATAAAGGAATCATTGATGGATATGGTATTATTACTATTGGAATAGAGCTAATATGACTGTGTTGATGAAACCGCCACCAAACTGATGTAATTCAACACAAGAGCGAAGGAAAGGAGCAAGGCAAGGAATATTTATTTGAGACTGTAAAATCATCAAGTACACTCATTTTATAGTTGTTATTTATGTTGAGTAATAGTCGGATGTAGAATAAGTTAAATTATGTAGTATTTGCTACTGATTGTTCATTAATAGACTAGATACACAATTCATAAATCATGTATGATAAAACTGATTCATACAATGACTATAACTGATTCCCGAGTTATATGCTTACTTTAAAGAGAGCAAGAACAAAGATTGGTGCAGAATAATATGAATTCATTTTATTTCGTTAGGTTCTCATCAGCTGCTTACAACCTAAATTATTTGAAAATCAACATTATTATAGATATTGACATACTTATACAACAGAGTGCGATGAAGGATGAATATATGTAAAATAATGTGGCAAAGATTTCGTTAGAGTTAATGAGGTGATAAAATTTTGTTTCGAATATATAGAGTTTGAGAGGGAAGGTTCCAGAACATTGAAATGTTGATTAGAAATCATGGAATCAAAACACACTAGACGATTATGTAATGAAGTGACTGAAAATAGATTAATGTTAATAAAGAGAGATACGAATTGAAATTGGTCAGTTATGAATGATGTAATTATAAAATTCAGAAAGAGTTGAAATGACGTAATAAAAACAAATAAAAATAAAAGGGGGTGGGGTGAATGTTATCAGGGCAAAGAAAGATTTATTACTGTTTCTTTTTGTATACAAAGATATCTTGCAGCTAAACTGATTGTCCTGTCCAAAACGACATGTTCTTTGACACAATCAAAGGTCGACAGGTATGCCTTTCATGTTACCACCAACTGTGTATACAAATTTACATGTATCTGCCAAAGCAGTTACATTGGTAGAACAGAAAGGAGAGCCTACGTCCGATTCAAAGAACATATTCCGGAGGGTTTGAGATCAAACGGACTAATAGCATTTAGCAGCGCTGTTGAAAGACATCTCCTTGACACAGGACACGAAGTCGATATACTGAAGTCCTTCAAGGTGATTCGCGGAAGCAATAGCAATCAAACGTTTAAAACCAGAACTTTGTATACAAAAAGAAACAGTAATAAATCTTTCTTTGCCCTGATAACATTCACCCCACCCCCTTTTATTTTTATTTGTTTTTATTACGTCATTTCAACTCTTTCTGAATTTTATAATTACATCATTCATAACTGACCAATTTCAATTCGTATCTCTCTTTATTAACATTAATCTATTTTCAGTCACTTCATTACATAATCGTCTAATGTGTTTTGATTCCATGATTTCTAATCAACATTTCAATGTTCTGGAACCTTCCCTCTCAAACTCTATATATTCGAAACAAAATTTTATCACCTCATTAACTCTAACGAAATCTTTGCCACATTATTTTACATATATTCATCCTTCATCGCACTCTGTTGTATAAGTATGTCAATATCTATAATAATGTTGATTTTCAAATAATTTAGGTTGTAAGCAGCTGATGAGAACCTAACGAAATAAAATGAATTCATATTATTCTGCACCAATCTTTGTTCTTGCTCTCTTTAAGATAATAAAGTGAACTATGTGTATGAAATTATATGCTTACTGTTTGTTAACAGACACATTTAGAACTACAAACAAATAGAATGAATCATAACCACAATAATTTCATATTATGTTATGTTTTGTACAACTTTTACGTCTAAACTATTGTACTCTTTGAGTTATTTAATCATTCGTGTAAATAAGCTATACCCTGGATGTCGAATCCACTTAATATTTATAGGATGGACTACAACAAGTTACATATTTTTAGAACACTAGTATATGTTGGTAGAGAATAAGAAACTAAAGCAGATGAGTTTATAGATAAACATGAAAAAATCGAATGATGAGTTTTCCTCTAGATTTGATCTAGGCAGTTTCTAACGGTCCTACCGGAATCATTAAATGAAGCTTCAGATTAATAATACAAAAACGTATTTCATTCAGATGAATCAAGAATGAATATTCAGTATTGCAGCTAACACCGTTTGGTAAATTATTCAATGAGCTCTTTAAAATGTCAGTTTGTTAGCGATTTCATTATCTGGTTCATTTGACATAAAGTATACTGCTTCAGTGATTTGAAACCAATTTTTCATTGTTCTTAATATATACTTTCTTCAAAATACTGACAACCTCTAGATACTGAAGTTACTTATACTGTAGTCATTATGTGCATTGATAGTCTGACAAGTGAGAGAAGTATCTTTAATCTAAACCAACTAATAATAATTTGCTCAAAAACAAGTGTTTAAAAGTAACATAGTGGTAAATGCATAGAAACAATTCATGTGATCAAAAAAAATCTGACAGAATTATAGATTATTACTATATTTATTCAAAGCATGTTATAGATGTGAAAAATAATGATGAAACTATACTATTCTATCTATTCATATATATATATATATATATATATATATATATATGCGTTTGACTGTCTCTAATAGAGTTGATATGAGACCTATCACTACCTTCCAGTTTACATTTGAAGAAATTATTTAACTGATTAAAACAAAGGACGACAATCTTCTAGAATAATATTTTCCATTTAAAATAAAGTTTATGTTTGTTCTTTATACGCCCCTAGAAGTCTTAGTAATGACTGACAAATCTGGGGGAACTTAGGTCTTATTGAACTAACTTCCCCATTTGTTAAGGCTAACTATTGATTTCCTTAGGTGTATTATTTGCTCATTTAATTTATTAAAGGCTCACAATTTATTGCCATGTTAAATACTTTAAAACGTATTTTGTACACTTTTCTATTTGTTAATAGTCTGAGAGAACAAGGTACAAATACACTAAAATCCATACACCATATACATATATATATCCTCAGTCTGAATAACTCGATTCGTTTCCTGAAGTGAGATTAATAATATGTTTCATTTTACAATTTAAAGATGATGAGAACTTTGTGGCTTGCTATTTCGGAAAATAGTCAACAAATATCATCTTGCTAGTTTTTTTTTCACACGACAGAGATTAATAACCCATAATTTCAATCAAAGTACAATAAGAGGGGCTGTATGAGTTAGTTTTTGAAACGCTCCAAGACTAATTATTTACCCATGATTCTCTTTGTTCACAAAATGCAGACTACTGAGCTTTTCTTCTAAATTAAGTAATTTCATATTTATTGTAATTTTTTACTTATAAAGAAGCTTTCTAAATTTAAATCATATGCTCAAAGTTTATCTTTTCATTATTTTGCGGTGATTTACAACCAGAGTGCTGTAACATGGCATGTGTTTTTTCATCCATTAACTTAACATCCTTCGTTTACCTCTTTCATTACATGTTTATACATTTGTATGCATAATATTTGTTTGTGCACCTTCGTTCGTTTGTTTGAACACGTGTCATTATGTATGGTGTCATTCCTTGTTTTGTTCATGTACCCTGACCGCTTGCATGACAAAATCACAAATGACATCTCGCCAAAGTAACTTATTTTGACAATTTATTTTTGTAGTAATTAGTGGGTTGGAGGTGTAGAGAAATTAACTGGCTTAATTTGTAATCCACCATATGATGACCATGCCAGAATGTCTAAACATTTAGAATTAAACATTGTTGTCATTCTAAATTATTATTTTCGGAAGTCAACATTTTATTACAACCTAGTTCATAAACAAGAAGTACTTCATGTATCATACATCACTGGTCTGATGTTTCAGCGTGATATGGGATATCATATTAAACAAAATTCAGATGTTAGTTTTTGGTTCGCAGTAGACTTAATAAAAAGTATTTCGTTCACAGGACTAAAGAGTAACTAAGGAACCGACTTCACCAAAACATGTAGTCAGTAATCCAGCCCAACATTGAATGTTTGAAACAGTGGTCATTCCAGTGATCTGTGAATTTATTTAGCCCAATATTGATATTTTGTTGAAATGGTTTTACTTGGTTACCCATATTTCATACTCACACCCTTCCTCTCTATGTCTCGACTCCGTTTCACTTATTTGTCAGATATGTTCATCACCTAACCAAATAGAATAATCATACGATTAAATTACAAAACGTTTTACGCAGCATTTTTACTCAGAAAGAATTCCATGCACCTTAATATTTAGTCTGAATTGTTGTCAATCATCATTCGACTGTAAGCATTTAAGATCTGATAGAAACTAGATAAATAATATCATCGATCTATGGAAGCGAATAACGAATAATACGTGGATTGACATTAAAAATAACTTTTTATTTAATTTGATCTGATAAAAGAAATCAATTTTTCAGAAAAGTTACAAACTGACAGATATGAAAGAAACTTCATTCTCGGAGTATTTCTCATATACTCAGAGAGTTATTAGTTAGATCCAAAAATACATCTGTCTATAGTCAGTTCAATTGTAGTTTTACCTTTATTTTGAATAGAAAATTCTCAGATTGTTAAGAATGTCCACTATATTATCTACATATTTATCTATATTGATTAGCACTAGTGTTTGACTGAGTCAATAAAACACCACTCCATTTTTCAAAGTCCAGGTTTTCATGGAAGTGTTTTTTTAAGTAACATTATCACGTTCATTCCCTTGATCGATAATATTCTTGAATTTAAATTACTTCCCGCCTCTCGAATACACACATGATCATTCCCAACTGTTTGCATGGTTAACTAACTTTCCTAGAAAGATAATTATGAAAAGTTGAAGAAATCAAAAGAAAATAGTAGCACGGTGGCATGCAATTTTTTGTTTTTCAGTCTCAGTCATTGATATTTATCCATATTAAAAGTAAATTAGAATTCTATCATAACATAGTTGCCGAATACTGGAATAGTAATAAAAAAGAGTTCAAACTGACTTTAAAAAAGAATAACAATAAAATACCTAAGCAGGAGCGTAGAAAGATAAATTGTGCAGATCACACAAGTATGTATTACAATGTAAATTTCCTTCTGTTTTAATCCCTCCATATTATTCCTAATAGAACAATAGTTTTGTCTAAAACTTAAAAGAGATTAAATGTGTTTTATTTATTTAAGGAAGCTTTCACCGTCAATCTACATATATGTAATAACTTATGCTGATCGGACTGATCTTTGTGTTTTTATACCAAACCAATTGCAATGAACAAACTCTACTAGAAATCATAACATTTAAAACACTTTAAGATAAAAAGGTTTTACTATTTGATTATAAATCTCTGTTTCATCTAGTAGACAGAAGAAAAAAACATTGAAGGTAAATACTAAAAGTAAATGGTCATTAGTAAATATTTATATGATTTATACAAGTACACTTCATATGATATTGGATGCTTCAATATAATGTAAAATACAGTTTTCTGATTAAAAATCTGTTTCAGTCCACAAAATTCAGTAAGCGGTAAAACGTTGCGATTAATAATCATGAGATCATAAAGCTTAGAAGAAGTTACTTAATTGGTTCCAGATCATTTAAATCACTTTTGAGTAAAATGTGTTTATGATATAAAAAATCTACTTCTCTAGAATTTCAGTACACAAACAATTGTTCATAAATCCTAATGCTAATACGGGTGTTCTCAATCAAAACAATTTGATATCTGTAACGTTGAGCGTACATCTTTAACTTAGTGAACCTTAAACATTTGTATTAGCAAAAATCGAAATACATTAAAGTAATTTAGGGGAATGAATAGGTAAGAAAAAATCTATCTTAATTTTACTACATATTATCAATGGAATTCACATAGGTGGTTCGAAACGATTATGATGTCATTACAAAGTTTAATAGTCTTCATTGTTCATCTTTCTGTTAAACGAGTTTTCATGAAATATTATTTAAAAATCTCAGAAAATAGTGGAATAAACATCAAACACTATTCCTTTTCCAGTATATCTAAATGATAATAGATTGTTATTGATATTAACTTCCTTCGTGATATATGAAATCGGTAACTATGAGCAAGAATTATGGTAGTCACTATGACGATATACAGCATAAAATAAAGCAGTTTACTTACAGTTTCCTTTTCTTATTTGACAAACCTCAACGACAAATGAGAGAAATTAATAAACTCGTGGATATAGAAAGTCTATTTAGAGCCTAAAAATATAAGAGATTGGTTTGGCAATGATATTACCATTTATGCAATTTCATTCTTAAATTTGTACAGTTACAAATAATATTTAAATACCATCAAATATAATAAACGTGTCAATAATAACAACCATTTCTCTTATATTTAATAACTAGCTGAATAAAAAATTCCAAACTATTATTATTCTTTTAGAAAGAAAGGAAATAGAATTGTCATATAACGAGAAAGAACTGACCAAAGACGCCTTAGGAACTAGATGGTAATACATAACTACAAAATGGGTTGCATAACATGTTGAGTTAAATTCAAATCTGAAATTAAATCAGAAAGGGTGTGAAAACCAATTCAAATCACTTTGAGGTAACACTTTTATAGAGAAAGAGTTGACTTTCAACATTGAAGTGATGATTTTTTTTCAATGTCATTAAGAAATCATGGTTTACAAATGCAGAAGAAAAAATGGGTCACAAGGTTTCATTTAGTGCATACTATTTGAGATTCCTTATGACTATAAGTTCAACTAAACAAACAGTACAAGGGTACCATCCTCTCGGTAATTTCTATTCACTCTAAATGATGAATTCGTTCGGTTACTGTTATGTCATCTCATAAATACACAATATGAGATTTCCCACTCTTTAGTAAGTTTACCAGTTTTCTGAAATGATGATGATAATGATGTAAATGGTGCACTGTTTTTAAATGTCCCCGAACAAACAAACACATACACACACACAAACACTGGTTTTTACACAAATGCAACGGTATTACTGTAAAAGCTTGAAGTAAAAGAATCGAGTAAACTTCGGAAATCTTAAATAGGAATACATTCTATGACCTGATGTTTCCAGTTATTTCTTTACCAAAATGGATAACCATAGATAAAACTGTACAAAATATCAAATTTTAAAAGTATGGTTAGAAAACAAATTGTATCCATGCATTGTGTGAGAAAACAGATAATCTTAACTGTCATAAACTATTTTATGCATACTTTTTAGAACTTTATTTCTCAACTTAAATCTATCTTGGATTTTCTTGAAAATTCCATGTAGGCAATGATTTCGAAATTTAAATATCACATCTGACGACATTTGCAAAACAAAAGCAGACAAATAATCATGTAAAAAGAAATACAAATTGCAATGTTTCATTTCTTTGAATGCTAACGATAGCAGGGAAGACGGTTACTTTTTTCATTATTCTCTCTTTTTCGAAAACACCATGCCCCAATCTCATTTATTGTATGTTAATATTAGGACTCAATAATCTGTCAGTTCCGATGGTAGACCGCTTGTATATAGCTACACTACAGTGTTACTTTACTGATTAACCATATAAGGAAGAAAATATATTTAAATGTCACCAATTTTCTAATTGGTCAAAGGAATTTATAAAGTGATGAAAATAGTAAATAAAAGACTAATTTATGCCTGAAATATAATTTTACAACCTGATTACAAATCATAGTAAAACTCGAACTACAAACCCTAACTGTTTCCATATTTGATATTATGGTAACGGGTTCGTAATATTTAGTAAATCATCATCAATATAGTTTGCTGCATGAGCTCCCTCTATACCAATGAGTAAGTATGAATTTTCTGTCGTAAACAATTTTGCTTACAAAAATAACACTTTTCAAAATGAATTGTCCGGACTCTGCTGAGGTTTTGCGGATAAAACTGACAGGAGTTAAGTTTGATGCCAGAATTTAATAGTATTAATTTTGAAAAAGTAGTCATCATACAAGTCCCGTCGTATTTGGTTTTACTTGGAAAAGTGTTTTTGTATCACTCTAGGTTTCATCACTATTGAAATATATTTTTTTGTAATTACAGAGTTTATGATGAAACATTCCTTTAAACGAACTCAATCTAAGAAACAAAACCCCCCATTTTTTCCATAATAACAATAAACCCTAGATATAAAGGCAACGGTTTACGTAATGTAGGGAAAATAATATCAAATCTTAATCGGTGGTAATAAATAAGTAGTTATCGATATATCTCGCAAATTAAACATTAGTCATTTATTATCTGTTAACTTGTGGAAATATACAAAACTTTTAAAAAGTAATGGTAACAATGAAATATTAAAAATAGCCACTTAACTTAATATTAGATTGATCATTGATTTCAAAGGTCACTTTTATCTCATAAAGAGTAACCTTTGAAATATCTCTTGATCTAGTTTGTACTAAATAAATGAATAGTTAGGAAATTATTTTTATTAAGAGCTAGTTATACACCATTATTTCATATTTATAAATGAAGGATTCAGATGTGAATGATTATAAGAAATAAATCAGAGTATAAATAAAACTAACTTATTGTCAAGTGTGAATTCATTTTTCATATTAAATCAAAATATCTAAAAGATAACAAAACTTTTCAGTGTCCTAGATAACTGATACATCTTATTATTGAATTTTCGATCAGATAATGTCTAGTTCTCAACCTATATTGAACTCTGGATTCCAATGGTCCATGGAAAGTAATAGGTCTTGTTGTAACAGATGATAGCTATTATTAAGAAAGAATAAATTATCTAAGTCAATAATTTATCATAGTGTTATGTAACTCAGTTAAATCTGTCAATTTTACAAAGTGTATTTAGTTACGGATTAATTTATATCAGCTGTTACTTAGTTTAGTAAATTTAAAGTTGACCACTGACAAGGTAAAGAAATCTGATACAATATACTATGTTTTTAATACATTTGCTCACTATTGATTGGATTAGTTGAGGGATTATTGTTGCTTCATGATGAATCCTTCATCTACAATCTTACTCTATTCCTTATATCAAACCGTATAACTCTTTGTTTAGTTATAACATGTAAATATATATATGTTTTATTCCAGTCGAATCAATTATATTCATGGTTAACGTGGTATGTAGCATGGTCTGTTTTGAAATACACCTCCAAATACATGGTTACAACGATAGACATTAGCCTATTTCTAAGTGAAAAACGTTTTTCCTGTAGAAATCGATACTATTAGCTCAAACTTTAAAATGTACTTAAATCAAATTCCGACAACATTTGAATAAGTAATAGCGGTTGATTGCCTTGAAAATACCTATTACTGTTAATTGTTACACAGCTGCACACTTCTCAGCGATCTATCATCCAACCAATCCGTTTTATAAAAGAACAGTTACCGAATAGGAAAGTGTCACTTGACATATTGAGGTCAAAAAACCAGTACTTACTGAATGAAATTTTCATAGGGAGTATGAACTTTGAGTTTAAAAAAACTTTATGAGATATTTTATTGCCAAACATTTTTGATAATACGAGGAATGTACAGTAATTTATCAAAGATACCCTTTAATAGTTATCTAGCGAACTATTTGAATTGGTTTTCGGTTATTCCACTATGCTTAAGAAACTCAGTAAACTGATGAAAATTTAGTGTTCCCACTACATTCATACAATCTGTTTATGTTCGCTCACTTGAAGAGTGCCGACAAAACTTTAATTACTTTTCACATACTCTTGAATGCTTTTCCTTATGCAGTAAGTGACTAGATCCAGTTCAATGTAATCCCTGTCATAGCAAATTACTCATGTACCTAAATTTTCGTAGGTGAATAGTTTATTTTGAAGACGAGTGTTAAATTTACTGAATCTTCCAATTATACGCTTGAGATACTAGCAAAACCGAAGTTCATAAAACAACGACTTATTAAGGAATAGACATAAATTAGTTGCAAACCTCAAATCGTGAGGTATCTGTGGCCCTTAGGGCGTCTCTGAGTCTGAAAAAAGGAAACACTTCCTTCAATAATAACATGAAAAATAATTGTGACGTACCATAGTGCGAATCACAGCTGATAGCTGTGTCAAAACTTATCAACAGTCTATTAACAAACAATGAGGGAACCAAAAGCAAACAAACATGGGGACAGGCGCGCTTAAACAAAAAGTCAACAACTACACAAAATTGTGAATAATCGTTACATCAGTTGATATAAAGCAATGATAAATGCAGTAAATGTTACAAGTATATGTAAACATTTTAGAATATCACACGACAAACTTGAGCTACAAAATACGCATAGAAATTGTTAGGAACACAACCAGTTACTAAATATTAGTAAGTAATATGAAACAATGCACATACAAAAAGGAGTTGATAATAGGAGAATAAGGACAGAGAACGTAGTTAAACTTAAGAACGAGAAATTGACATTTTGTAATCTTACATGTAAAGCACATTATATATTAATACATTGATCATTTTTCAGACATCTTATCCAATTAAAAGAAACCGGTTGAATAAAATGAATAAAAAAGTCAGTGAGGTAGTGGACTTTTACACAGAAAACTACTCGGTAGAATAAGCTTTAGAATTATAAGTTTCTTTATCTGACGAAAAGCTTCACTGAAGTACTTTTGAATGATATTCAGTAACTTCATATATCTAGTTTTAAAATGAAAATGAATCTGAAGATTGACGTATTTGGTGAAACAGACGAATTAACTGGAAAGTCACTTGTCAAATCAGTGGACTGAAAGGCATTTAAATATGTTTTAAAATGTTAGGTTGAACAATTATGTCAATAAAAGTGGTAGGTGGGTAATTATTCCTGTTAATCACAGCTACTGGTGATATCCACTCCTTACCGTCATTGGCAGGTGAGGGTCGATTATCAGAAAGTTGTCATTTGAAAGATTTCGGTGTTTGTCGCGAATCGTAGCTAACTCCAGGTGTACTATTGAGTTTCTGAGTAGTATTACATTTTGATCATAATGCGTGCTAGTAACTGACTAAATAATACTCAGGTTTGTACCTAAAAATGGTGGTTAAGAGTCATATGTATGTTTTTACCCAGTAAGGGGTCTTAGAGAATGTTGAATGTCATTGAAATCATGAACAGATAGCCATAACTTCATACTAGTAATTATCGCGTGCTCACTACTGACCAGTATCGAAATGAAATTTCCAGACTTATAGTGAGAAGCTAGAACCAGTCGAACTAATTCGTGTTGGGTATGAATCAGTCACCCACAGAAGACAATTGAAGATGGTCACACAACTCCGCCAATCAATTGAAATTCGACATTAACACCGTTGGATCCGGTGTCTGTGGTCTAGACATTAAGTGTTCGTGTGTCAGGCCGATAATCCTTGATTAGATTGGAGCGTCCATGTTTGTGGATGTGCACCGCTGAGGGGCTGGATACTATGACGAGACAATCATTCAGCACTTCCAGGTTTTCACTGGTGTTCCAGCTTAGATTCCTTCATAATTTCAATGCAAATTTTCCGTCACTTTTAATGACTTTCACAACATACTGTAATGGAATATTTAAAAATTTTATTTTAACTCTAGTTGACGTACATAAAGTAATTTGATAATGAGTCAATATTTTTGACCAGTTTAACAATTATTGAAAAGATCAAATATACTAATATTAATTCCAGTTATAAATCCAAATGAATTTGATCTCTGATCAGTGGAATGTCCAATTGTTTTTGTGATTTCGTTATTAGCATCTACAAACAAACTGAGAGTATATTAAATAATAAATAGTTTCCTAAATATTCTAGTAATTACAAAATTGTTTTTCGCTATACCACAGTTAGTATACTCCAATATTCAATATAATAAGAACACTCTCCTCTGTTTATTATGATGCTCATCTTAACAAATCCATTCTGAATGAAATTCAGTAAATATCCTTTGCGTCTTATCCTCTGTCTCTTGATGTTAAATTAAGAAGAAAAAGAGACACAGTAATGACAAGCTAAGACGACTACCTATCTCCCGGTTTTCTACCGACTAACAAAATGAATTGAACATAAGTAATGCTTGAAGAAAAGTACTCACATTTAGTAATCAAAACATTCCACGAAGGATATTAACGACAGTGTAACAGCTTGATGTATGAATTATCACGTTTGCATGTATCAAGTGCTCCCACATTGTATGACGTAGGTGAGAATGTTTCTGAATTATGTTTAAAGGTTTTTATTTAGATTTTTATTATAACAATTCGTTAGCTTACTTGATGCACTAGAGGTGAATATGTTACAGTGCAATTTGTTCATTAGTGTTAACATTAAAGAACTCATGATTAGTGAAGCAAAGTTTGCTGCTCGGAGAGGATTTGTTTGTATATTATCATAAAAGTCATTAATATGAGTAAAACTAATGTTTTACTTTTTAACCTAGTATGCATATAATCAACTAAATGGATTATTTATAATCAAACGAAAGACATTGCTTTCTACCAAATTCTAAATAAATCCCCTTTAAAAATTCTCACCATAAAAAGTATTTATCTGAAAACACAAAAACTCATCCAAAAAGCATTGTGAATGTTTTTTTGAGAGCATTTCTGAGAGAAAATGATATAACATTTTTAGAAAACAAGTTATTTGTACTGTGATGTGTGCTATTGATGTTGACGGATATAAGTAGTATGTCGAAGCGCCTGGAGGCAGAAGATTAAGAAGATCGAAGAAAAGAGAACGATAACAGTGAATGATTGCTGTGGAAACCAAGAAACAGTGGAGTTTGAGACGATTGATTCGCACTTTTCAAATTAAGTATTTACTGTATGGTTCTCAGATTTTACTAAGATGTTTCGTAATTTTGTGCTCCAATACGTTCGACTGTCTCCAATTTTGTTCTTCTTGAGTAGAGTAGGAGGAAAATTAGAGTTCCTGGATCCACAAGTATTCATTGAAAGTATGTGATAATTTATATTTTTACAAATATAGATTCATGCATGTAACACATATCCAATTACCTAATAATTTGTTCTTATTTGTTCGAAGCCAACAACACAATGTACCGATAAAAACAGTAAATAGTCATGTTTAAGGGACAATTTGTACTAATAACACATTGACAGTTAAGAGAGATAAAAGAAAACCTTCGGGTTTATAAAAAGCATTCATGTCAACATACTTAAGTTTAATAATAACATAGTGAGTTTTAAAAAAATAGGAAGAAATACTATTAGTCTAATCAAACTGAGTAAAATAATCTGAACATCAGATTCAAACTCGTTTCACTATTTAATACGAATACATAGATCGAACACAAAATAAACCAATACTCGAGAAACATTCAGGTGAACTGGAGAGGTTTAGCGAAGATAATAATAATAATAATAATAATAATAATAATAACAATAATAATAATAAACCAGAACAAGTGCCCTAAAGTGATGTTCAATGGAGCCTCTTTAACAATGTTAATTAATTAATAATTACTGGTTACAAGGTAATTTATCAGTGAAGTGAACACCAATAAACATAGTTTTCTCACATTTTATCTCATACTGAGGCTTCATGAAATACGATCTCATTTCGGGTTTTTTTAATCTTTCAACCAATCTCAGTTCATGATGAAGACTTTAATCAAAATTAAAGTCATTTACTATCTTTTGATTTTAATAACCTGCATTTTGATTAAATGACCATGCTATTAGTTCCATTTACTCTTTGCAAGTGTTTCTCTTATGCTGTAACAGTTTATTGCAGCATAGATCATAGTTTTATTTAGCACAACATGGTGAAGAATCTAATCATTGAACGACAGCGAGAAACATACAGAAATAAACGAAAACTATACTATGAAACAAACATGAATGATTTTTATTCTAATAATAATTTGGTAGTATTAATAAAAGGCTAACCCCAAAAATAGTAGAGAATTTGTGTTTCTAGTTTTTAAATTTTCAAAATTATTGTGTGGAGACTTCTTGTAACAAGTGAAACCGGATGGTATATTCTATTAGTCATCTAAATATTGTAGAGGGATCACATTTTTGTAATAAACCAAATTAACAAGACGAATAAAGCACGTGAAAGTAAAGTATTATCGCACTATTGGATACACGCTTGTCCACTCATAATTCGTAATTTATTCGTACTTCATTGGAAACAGGCTGGTAAATTCTTACATTTTTAGTATACAGAAATCACTTTTAACTTCATGATAATTCAGTCCTTAATGGCTAATTACTTTAAAGAAATCCGTTATTGTTAGTGTGGTAAGCAACACTACGCTCCTTATAATCATATAACGGTACGACAACATTCAGACAGTCAATCATAAACACCGTGTACTACGGCCTCTAAGACGAAAACATCGGTTCTTGGAATAAAAATATGCAAGATAGTCCTGAAACTCAGGATCTAATGCGAGACAAAGAGTGAATGCACATGTGTCGTTGTGAATGATTATGAGCCACGTCACCCAATGTTTTCAAATACTGATCAAAATAACTACTCAGACTCCTATCTAGTAGGCTGCACCTACCTATAAGTGCCGCTACAACGATCAATGACATCTCGAACTGATACTATGTTCTTGTTTGGCTTTCCCTAGCTTTCCTACAACTTACTCCCACACGAATCGTCATTGCGCGTCAAAATAGCCAATGGATAAGAATACATAATACGTGTCGTAACCATCTTAACTGCTTGATATTCCCAAGTACTTCATTTTCATTTTCAATCTTCACATCTTATCGCGTGCCTAACTTGAGAACTGTTAACTTGATGGTACAAAAGTATACGATGAGAGATCCGTAGAAACCTATGATCAAAAGCTAGTGACCTACAAATATCTCCCATTTTTAAAGGCCACTTTTCACAAACATAAAATGGGATGGAGCCGGCAGCTATTCATCACACACATCTCTTACCTAGTAGACTGATATCTCATCTACATCACAGTCAAGGAAAATACAACCGAGATTTCTGAGTTCGTGTCAAGATTACGTCAGACACCAATTTACCATGACTGATTAAACTGCCAACATAAATGAAGTGATCGACACACACAACTACTTTACTTCCTATCACTAGTTTGGGCATTGATGCTAGTCACTCCTTAGGCGACATCCTGCATTTAGAGAGATAAAAATGCATCTGAGACATCCTTGCACTGCTTCTTTAGTTGGTCAGAAGACTCTTCATTTTGTCCTGGCCTTTGTAAACAGGACTGCATCGTCTGGGTATTCCAAGTCAGCAATCAAGTTCCCTGGTAGAAGATCGATTTCTAAAAAGTCAGACTGCAAGGACGTCATATACGGGAAAATTTCTATGACAAAGTTAAATAAAAATAGGGCAGGTGGATAATTCTGACGAATACCATTTGAGGTTGACGGTATGGGGCTGGTAATATGTCAAACCCACATAGGTTATTCTAGCCTGTGGAGCGATCAATCTATTCATTCTTCTCAAGCCACATTTTTACCCTGTCACTTATTCTCTTATTAACCTTGACTGGTTTTATGTAAGCGTATGTGCACTTCTTAGTCATTATATGTCTGTAACTTATTTTTGTCTGACTATAAACATCGATTGACGCTTGGTTAAAATTGTGTTGGCTCACTCACCTTCTCCACTGCGCGTTATTTTGTTTTGTTTCGCTTTTCGATCAATGATTGTATGAAATATACGTATTCAAAGTTCATTCTCCATTCGTTATTCACCAACGCAATTTAGGTCGATGATTATATACGAGAAATGACGACATGTATGTTTCCACAGCAACCAGAAGCGATCCAATTAGAGTCAGACATCCGAGGACCATTAGAACAGTTTGCTAAGGTTCTAACCCAACCGACAGTATTCGACTTGAGAAACGAAAAGTGTTAATGTACCTCGTTGTTACGCCTTTCAGTGCCAAACATCGTCATTAAAGCTTTCGATTAGCAAAGTCTAATGTGTAGTGACCTACTTTTACCAAGAGAACGCGATTGGTTTAATGGAAACAATTATTATTATAACCAATTGTGCCAGTGATTGTTTTACTGTGCTCGTTTGTTTAACTGTACTAAAGACAGCCATATTACTGCTCCTTTATCCTTCCAATGATTGTGACCTTGCACGGGTTCGGTTACGCTCGGTAACAACGTTTGTACTCATTTGGCACGATCTCGGTGTCCTTTAGATACCACAAGATCGCCAACAAATACATCTCGACTACAGTCATCAACTGCCTTCTGATATTTGGCTTACGGAGGATTTTATCGGTTAACTGGCACGTAGTCTTCTTGTAGTGGTGTTCGTAGTCAACCGCGACTCGACTCCACGCTACAAATGCTCCCATAAGGTCAAAAAATATTATAGTTGGTTGTCGGGAAGTATGTCTATGTTCAAACCGGTGAACGGGAGTGGATTAGAATTCCAGAGTGAACATCAACCCTCGGATTCAGGGAAAGCCGGCTGACGAGTCCCAAATAGGATGAAACGCGCAACCTGGATTCCACAGCTAGCCACCACCCATCTTTGAAGATAGTCAACTGCTTTTTATTGAGAAAAAATTATTTCCTACTACAAAGGACAATGATTCATTACACTCTTGTTATAGTCAGTCAAATTACTTCACTAAACATACATATCACGTTAATAATAATGTTACATATCTCGTGAATCTGATTTATTCTATCATAAATGGCTTACTACTTGTAAAAGACATAAGTAAGCCAAACATCTTAGTAGATATGTGACTACAACGAAAACCACTTATCTTCAGTTGGTAAATGCAAATTGTTATGCTTTATGAATCCTGCAACTCTTTTTCATGTACTAAATTGGTTTATAATGACTTTTGTGTAGGAAAGTTAAGTTTTAAGTTGGTTGGTAATCAATTTTCATGAATTATGACAAACTTTTTAGTCACCTTTTCACAGACAGAAAATAATCCTAATATATATGATACGCTCTCTAATTTTCTAAAAATTCTGGAAAACTTTACATTTTGTGAATTTTATTTCAATATACCCTCTTTCTTGTTTAAACTTTAATTTTCTCAAATGACATTTTTATTTATTTTATGTAAATCTCATAGTTTTTCCTTGTTCAACAGTTGTTTTAATATAAACTCATTTAACTAGGAAATAAGTACTCTATATTCATTAATTACCTCATACTTAATAACACTCCCCTACCATCTAACGATTTAGTTTAAGCAGGAAGCAATAATCTATTAAAAGTTGTCGATAACTGAATGTTCACGGAATTTTACATTTAGTATCGAGTTATGAGAATATAAAATTTTAATTCTTTCTGTGACCTACTAAAAAAAGACAACTGAAATTCACCACTAATTGGCTACAGTTTAACAGCCAGGATAAACCAGAGAATTCCAAGTAGTGGTCTTGTTTTTATTTAATTAGTATCTAACCTTACTTATGCTTCGCAGTCTCAACTGAATGCAAAACCACGATGTACTGTTTTAAGCAATTTAGCTTGAGACATATTTTCACTACAGCCATTACTTTGTGTAAATTTAGTACACTTATGGTATCATTCAATATAATGTTATCCCTAAATAATCTATCACCTCTGACCATAGAAGTCGTAGCATAGGGTCACCAATGACAGTTTAGAATTTATTTTATCTCACAGAACCGAGAGAGCTAACAGATTATGGAAGTACAAACCAATTATATTGGGCCAGGTGATTTCAAAATTTTAATCGAGATCATGAACCGATTAGTGCTGAACCACCACTGAAAATTTGGAAACACTGAACGACCGTTTCATCCTAGTATGAGACTTCTCAGCAATGCGTAGCCATGGTCCCGCATGCGAGACTCCATGTTTTCAATAGTGGTTTAACACTGACCGGTTCATAATCTCAATTAAAACTCAACAATCTCCACAACCCTATATTCATAATTCCGAAATTATCTCTTCGTTATAGGGTTTAATGAATTTCTATTTGATCTCAAAAAACGCAAACCACGTACGAGTTTGGCACGTTTGGATATTTATTGTCTGTTTAAGTTTATACTTGAAAGCATTTCCTCAAAGCATAGTTAGTTTGTGGTCTAATATGATATTATAGGCATTCAAATAAATCAAGTTTATTATTCTATAGGCTCCTTATTTTCAAGGAGTGTTGTAGCTAGTACCGTACTTCTAAATGATTCTGTCAAAGAGTTTGCCAAGTATAAATGTCTACTAACTGATTACTTGAAAGTAACCAATCTCATAACGTATAGTTCACAACTCTTACGGAATTTACCAGTCACCAAAAGAACACCTCATTTTGTATTCACATTGATAAGTTTATTTCCTAAATTCTCTCTTTATCTGACCTTTGATCGTTCCACTATTATATTCAACCAATTCTTCTTAGTTATAATTACGTAGCTTTCAACATCGATTTCCCAGTAGCATATCTAGAATATTCATATCATCTAACACATTAATTTCTACCATATGGACATCTTTTCATCAAAGTTAGATGGAGGCTAGTATTGGGATCCAGAAAGCATATTTCGTTCTATTTGGGACTCGTCAGCAAAAATACGCGTACATCCCAGTGTTGATGTTTACATAGCGGTTCGTATCCAGTACCTGAAATCAGTATGTAATGTGCTGGGTGATTGGATAGAAAGGTATCGGGTCCCACACCTAAAGTGGGCATGAACAATGGAAAACAGGTAGATACAGCTAAAAGAAACCGAGATAAAACAGAAAGCACTTTCTGATTCCCACTGTTACCCACTATCCAGCCCCACATGAAACTTGTGATTATATGGCGATCCACTTAGGATCTAAATATACCGCAAAGAGGATGGTCACTTGTGGTCATTGGTATGGATGGGAACTTACAAACACTTGTAGATCATATGAACATCTATTGTAATTCTTTCACATGCGTTACACTTTGTATTAATTATTAAATAAAGTATCTACACTGTTTTTATTGATTCATACTATTATTTCTAAGTTATAAGGAATCGAAAAGAACCCACTAAATAGATGAATTTACATTGTTCTGCTACAATCTTTGTTGTTACTTTATTCAAAATTAGAGATGTTACATAAACTTTGAGATTTTTGGTACTATAGAAGTGCGCATTTCTTATTCGAACATTTTATTAATTCTGTCAGTTAAATAAGTTGTATACGTGATATTTGGAGATGACGGAATGGACATGGTGTTGTTTTACTGTTACAGTGTGCGGGGTCCGAGGTCTTATGCTGATACACGTGTTATGCGCTAACTTATGAACGAGAAGAGTGGAAGAGAAAGTCTATCAGGATACCGAATAACATGCATAAATTCTCATCTATATATATTACATCCCTACCCCATAGAAAATTAATCTCTCTCTTATCTAACGGTATGGATTTGTCTTTTAGGACTTTTCTGGATGTCACCAAGTGACCACATTTGGCTACTTTTGATTGGCTTACAATATCATTTAGTCATTCCACAATCGGTTATTTTTAGAAAAAGCCTGTTAAAACTTTATTGCAAGGCTTTTTTATTCCCACATTTTTAAATTGCTTTCTTGTGAAGGCATTTCGTATATTAGGATAGTAAAACATGACGACCAGCTAGGTTACATAACCATCCTTTTGTGAAGTTGCATGACAGCATACACATAATTTCTGTGATGAGATCATAAGATAATAAGTATCATTAGAAAAGCTTACACTTTTCCGTTCCTAATTTGGATTCCAGATACAATAACTCCAAGTGTACTCTCTGACTCCAATACTGATTAATTCGTGAATACTACAGTACGTATTGGACAACCTTGGGA